>NW_024081189.1:1069981-1148932 GCF_003009895.1 Hyaena hyaena
TTTTTTTTTTTTTTTTTTTTTTTTTTTTTGAGAGAGAGAGACAGACAGAGTGTGAACAGGGGAGAAGCAGAGAGGGCAGGAGACACCGGAGTAGGCTTTAGGCTCTCAGCTGTCAGCACGGAGCCCGACTTGGGGCTTGAACTCACAAACCAGAAGATCATGACCTAAGCCAGAGTCATGACGCTTAACCGACTGAGCCACTCAGGTGCCCCTTGACGCTCCTTTCTGAGAAACAAAATTCTCAGTCTCCCCTCCTACTCCTCCTGAGATTTTTCCGTCCATCCACTAAGAATATTTTCAAAAACTTATGATAGGAAAAGAAGAGCTGTATTTTCTATGGCCTAATCTCAGGTATGAGCTTGTTTCTGAAGGAGAATAATTAAAGTTCACAGTTTGTCTTGACTAGTCTAATTGTTCTTATTTATGCGATCTTATTTGATATTTATTGAGTAGAAAGTCAGGGTGGGGATTAAACACTTTGGCAAGAGTGTCTGCTTAACGCATTATTTGGTAATAAAATAGGCTGGCAGGTTTTTTTTTTTTTTTTTTTTAAGCTGCATTGAAATCTTACTTACCAGTTAAATAATATTCTTTTTCAGATATGGTAAGTCATTAGTGGAAAGTTTTTACTAGTTCAGAGGTAGGTCTACATTAGCAAAATAATTGGAATCCCCCAACTATAATGGTTGAATATTACAAAATATTGTAAAATGAGAGTCCTGTAGCATGTTTATGGGCATACTTACAATTATTTTTGAAGGATGGCGCTGGTTGGCCTATAGATGCTCATGGGTATTGGTTGATATCCCTGAAAACAAGCATTTAGAAAAATATAATGAGAACTCTATAAGTAAAGTGTTATTTAGGATAACTGTTTACACTATTCATGTACAAAGCATAGCTGAAAAGTAACGAAGCCGGTATCCGTCAGGCACCAGAAGACGGTCTCATTTACATAAAACTAATTTTATTTTTTTAATGTTTTTAAAAATTTATTTCGAGAGAGAGGGAGAGACAGCACGAGCAGGGGAGGGTCAGAGAGAGAGGGAGGGAGACACAGAATCTGAGGCAGGCTTCAGGCTCTGAGCTGGCTGTCAGCACAGAGCCCGACGCGGGGCTCGAACCCACGAACCGTGAGATCGTGACCTGAGCCGAAGTCGGACGCTTAGCCGACTGAGCCACCCAGGCGCCCAATATAAAATTAATTTTAAAAAGCTCCAACCATTAGTACAGCAGATAATGGAGAAAACTAAATATCAGTGACGTATTATACATCAACCAGCGAAATTATGATTCAAATGTTAAGTTAAAACATTATTTCCCGAGAAGTAATTACAGACCAGGATTAATTAGATGATATTTTACCCATAGGTATGAAAACGATAGTAGAAGCTGGAGGGGAAAATGACATTTGAAGAATCACCATTTCAGTATCGCTTATTTGTAAAGTATCAATTGACAGTTTTTCTTTTGAGATTTGAGAACAAAATTATTACAAATATTAGCCAGCTACATTTTTGCAGGACAAATAAATTTGGTGTAACAATATTGCAGGGGAAAAATAAAGCCTCCTCTGATCTTCCCTTATCGGACTAAAAGCTGCAATGTCTGGGAAATGAGGCTACCATAAATCCCCTCTCCACAGAATTGTGTAGCTCTGTGGTAGATGGAAAGACCACTTGTACTCATATAGACAAACATTACCACAAACTTATCCCCTGTCTGTTCTAAAAATCCATTTGTCTTTCATAAAGAAACCTATTTGCTTTTCCCAGAGAAGTTGTTCCTCACTTTTCCCTTTTCCTACTAAGTTAGGTATGTAAGTCCTTAATTTTACCATTAAACAAGGCAGTTGTTTTTTTTGTTGGTCTCGTATGTATACGAAATAAAACTTTTTCTCCTGTTAATCTCTCACTTGTCATTTTAGTTTGCATGCCTCGGTAACTGAACTTAACAGGATAGAGGAAAAGGTTTTCCTCCCCTACAAAACTAATTCTTCCATTCATCCAAGTAAACAAAATCAAATAATGAAAAGACCATTCGAGTTATTGGAAATACCTAAGCTATGTTAATTATCATATTATTTGAAGAATTTAGAATAATTTATTAGCTCATAAATATATCAGTATAAGGAACATATTGGAAGCATAATTGAATTATTAATGCAATAATTTTAAAGCTACAATTTACATAATGTAATGTGACTACCCTCTTAATTATCCAAGAGACAATAGAGTAAAACAACAAATTGTTATATTTTTCAATCCTTGTGACACTAAATAGAGTAGTTCTGACTTCAAATTAGTAAAAAACAACATGGGTAAAAGCTTTGCTATTTTAATCTAAATGTCAGAAAATACATTTAATATTACAAATTTGCACTGGAAGTTTCTTGTCTGTTTTACAGCCTAAATAACACAAAGATTTATGAAATAAATATGTGAGAACATATGATCATATTAAACCTCTGTCTTCGTGATATGGTAGGGGATCTATAGTAAATAAAGATAATTCCTTCATGAAAAGGGATGTAAAACTGGTTCTACCCAGCACATTTCAAGATGCAGAAGTACACAATTAATGACAATTTTTGAGCCATGATGAGACTCCATGCTGGCTGAAGAAAGCCGATCGCCAAGCTATTAGTCTGTGCAATAAAAATGAAACAATGAATTGCAAGAGAGCACGAAATCATTTCAGTACCTAGGAACGACCTGTTCTACCTGCTGTAGCTTCCATTTAATTTTACCTTACCATTGACGTACCCATGCAGGGAATAGAACATTCGTGGTCAGAGAACTGCTGCCAATGGAATTACAGCCCCCTAGTGGTTAACTGTGACTATTGCAGTCAGGACTAGGTGAGCTACGATGGAAATTCTGCGATTTATTGGCACAGGATTTATTTTTTGCGGGTTTCCGCACGCTTTGGGGAGAGAAGTGAGATATAATGAAGCATTTCTGCTCCTCCATAAAAACAAGTGATCTTATAGTTTAAAAAATTACTTCTAGACCTATCAACTGAAAAAATGTTTTTTCTGATGTCTGCAACATCTTAGCGTACATTTCTAAAATTTTAATTAATTTTGAAAACGTCTGGAATACCTTAGGAAAAATTAAGTTTTTCCCCCATTTCTGTCTCTCTCTTTAATCCCGCTTTATTTGTCTCTGCTCCACACTGATGGCATTCTTTTCATTAATATTTTACATCCGTCATACACTCTTCAGTCTTTTTCTTTCAGTTATTTATACATGAATCTGAGATATATTTTATATAATGGTATTCTGCCATTTCAAGTTTCTATCCATCTCACTCAAGTGTTATCTTTAAAATTTCTGCATGACTTTTATAGCAGCACTATCAACAATAGCCAAATTATGGAAAGATCCCAAGTATCCATCGACTGACAAATGGATAAAGACGATGTGGTATACACACACACACACACACACACACACACACACACACTGGAATACTCCTCAGCAATGAAAAAGAATGAAATCTGTCCATTTGCAGCAGCATAGATGGAACTAAAGAGTATTATGCTAAGCAAAATAAGTCAGTCAGAGAAAGGCAGATTTGTGATTTCACTCACCTGTGGAATTTAAGAAACACAACAGATGAACACAGGAGGAAGGAAGGGGAAAAAAAGATAAAAACAGAGAGGGAGGCAAACCATAAGAGACTCTTAAAGACAGAGAGCAAACTGAGGGTTGCTGGAGGGGAGATGGATGGGCGGGTGGGCTAAATGGGTGACCGGCATCAAGGAGGACTCTTTTCGGGATGAGCACTGGGTGTCCTATGTAAGAGAGGAATCACTACTTTCTACTTCTGAAAACACGACAACACTGGATGTTAACTAACTTGAATATAAATAAAAAATAAAGGGGCGCCTGGGTGGCTTAGTCGGTTAAGCATCCGACGTTCGCTTAGGTCATGATCTCGCGGTTCGTGGGTTCGAACCCCGCGTCGGGCTCTGTGCTGACTGCCAGCTCGGAGCCTGGAGCCTGTTTCAATCTGTGACTCCCTCTCTCTCTGACCCTCCCCTGCTCATGCTGTCTCTCTCTCTCAAAAATAAATAAAACATTTAAAANGCGTCGGGCTCTGTGCTGACTGCCAGCTCGGAGCCTGGAGCCTGTTTCAATCTGTGACTCCCTCTCTCTCTGACCCTCCCCTGCTCATGCTGTGTCTCTCTCTCTCTCTCTCTCTCTCTCTCCTAGAAATAAATAAAACGTTAAAAAAATTTTTTTAAAATAAAAATAAAATTCTCACATGACTTTGATAACTTTTTCTCTTTTGTAGGCTAGTGACTCCAGATGGAAAAGAAAGAGGCCCCTGGCCACAACCTAGCTCTATGTGCAGCCCGATTACTTCTGATGCTACTTATACCTGATATGTAATGTGGTACGAAGGGTAATTTTGTGATTGTTCAAGACATTTTATGTTACTTTTCCTACAAAAATTATTGTTATTTGGCTTTCAGGCTACCTGGAGAAAGAATATTATAAAACAGTAGTTTCCATTGAAAAGTGCACTTTAAAAGTCCTGAGAATCCGGCAAAGATTTAATGGATAAGTTTGCTGCTTTATTTCTCTTCGGTTGAAATGACAGGGGAGAAAAAACACAAGCATTTAAAATAGCCTGTCTGTCAAAGAAATGCCTATCTTACTGTGGCGAAGAGTCATCATTAAAATGCCAGTCCTCAATCCTGAGCAGGAGGAATACATAACAAAAGAGCTTAATGTACCTCCTTAGAATGGCACGGATATTTCATATTTAAAAAGAAGGAGGTCACCTTTCATTCAGGATTAAAATCCGATCCCGTTCAAACGTAATGCTTACCCTTTACTGAGTGCTTTGATTTCTACAAAATGTACTCTAATGGAGTATAAACTACATACACTAAAATGTACATATGTTACATATAGAGTTTGACCAGTTTTCAGGAAAACAATACACACCTGGGCCATCCCCCGGCCGTCCCCATGCCAATGAAGGTAGGAAATGTTTCCATCTTCCTGTTCCTTGGTTGTCACCTCCCGCTGACTCAAAGCGACCATTTCCTTACTTCTATCACTTTAGATTATTTTTGCCAATTCTAGAAGTTTCTATAAATGGAACCACACGGTACACTCTTCTCTTTTTCTGTTTCTTCTATCCTTTGTTTAAAACATTCTTTTCTATCTTTCCCGGAATCTTATTTATAGACTATTTAAAGCATATCCCCTTGCCTTATCCTGTTGAGTTATTCGTTAACATTTTCTTAACTTTCTCTTCAAGTTCATTGGAGGTTCTAATACCACCATCTTTATCTAGTGGTGCTGCCTTTTTTTTTTTTTTAACATTTTATTTATTTCTGAGAGAGAGAGACAGCGTGAGAAGGGGAGGGCCAGAGAGAGAGGGAGACACAGAATCTGAAACAGGCTCCAGGCTCCGAGGTGTCAGCACAGAGCCTGATGCGGGGCTCGAACCCACGAACTGCGAGATCATGACCTGAGCCGAAGTCAGACGCCCAACCGACTGAGCCACCCAGGCACCCCTAGTGGTGCTGCCTTTTAAACTTACTGCGTGGTGTCCAAGACAGCACTGGGTTGGACTGTTGGTGACACTCGGAACACTGAATCACAAGTTCAAGTGAACATGGCAAACCAAAGGAGCAATCACGAAAGACAAAACCACTGGAGAAAGCTTCCAAATACAAAATAGCGCATTGTCTACTGCATCCTCATATTTAGTACAACACAAATAACAATAACAAGTCTTTTTTTCTATTGTGTATAGAGCATATATACTTCAGAAAAAGAAGATCAAAACATGAGTTTGGGCGTGTTATTAGGATCGACTTATATATGTTACTAGACATTATAAGATTGATTGCTTTATTTTTTTAAAGTAAGTTTTATGTTTATTTTTGAGAGAGAGAGATGGAGAGTGAACAGGGGAGGAGCGGAGAGAGAAGGAGACACAGCATTCGAAGTAGGTTCCAGGCTCTGAGCTGTCAGCACAGAGCCCGACGCAGGGCTCAAACTCACGAACTGAAACAACGGTGAGATCATGACCTGAGCTGAAGTCAGACACTTAACTGACTGAGCCACCCGGGCGCCCCTGAGATTGATTGCTTTAGATGGGAAGCATATTAAATAATACATATCATATTTTGGGTAGAAGGCCCCAGGTTTTATGTACTTAAAGTTGCTTTTTGATGTAGGCAGCTAAAATGTATACCAACTGAAAGTTCTTACTGATGTGTTATGATATACTGCTATTGTAAAAGAAAAATGAATGCCCGTCAGAATGAAAGGCAGTTTTACTTTGCAAAAATCCTCTGAATAGGTGTAATTTTAAGGAGTGTGTTCCACGGCAGAGATTGAGAGAAAAAACAAAAATAGAACAATAACAAACAAACAAACAAGCAAAAAACAGATGCCAAGGCATTCAAACTGTAAATAGCACATATCCAAAAGTGTTCTGATGTAATACCTCCTTTCCGGAAAGGATAGTCAAGTTTGGCAAGTGCTGATTGGATACAATTGGAAAAATGAAAGACAGGGAGAAATGGAATGTTCCTGAATTTGAAACTAAGGTTGTCCGAAATCAGTTGATTTTGAACAGGAGTACTTTAGGGATGCCTCTCTTTTTCCTGATTTTGTGGTACTAAACTAAAAACTGAGACACAAATAAAGGTGATAGAATCTCAGATACAAAATTTTATTACATTGAGAAGTGTAAAAAAAAAAAAATTAAGGATTGAGCCGGATAAATCAAGACTGCCTGAATCTGAGCACAAATTTTCTTTTGTTTTATTTGCCCACTCCTCTTAATATAAAACAACCTCTCTGACATTCCCAGCGACTCCATATGTCAGAAGTTTGCAGGTTCCAGAATAAGCAAGTCTATAGAGAAAGAGAATTTCTGATTGGCTAGGGCTAGGCCGGCCCTGGGGCGGGGGCCGGGGGAAGGGGGGCGGGCGGCTGAGAAAGTAAGGTAGTCAGGACTGACATGTAGTCATGTACATGTACAGGCTTTTTTTTTTTTTTTTTTTGAGGGTCATGATAAAGTTCTAGTTTGAAACTTTATTTTCACTCCTCTCTTCACAGTTGAGATTCATTAAAGGTCATTTTGGGGGAGGGGTTGGTTCTGTACTTTGTTGTGCAAGTCTGTATCTTCCTCACAGCCCCCTTTTTTGTTTAACTTGTACTAGCTTACATACAACTGGTGATTTTCTTTACAGTTTCTTTAAAGCTAACAAATTCAGAGTTCAGTTCGAAACTAATGACAGGTTCTCAATACTCGATAGGCTTTTGCTCTGAACAGTATTTGAAAACTGGTTCTTAAAATATTCTGCAGTCACAGGTGGGTTTGTTGGCGATACTTTGTTTTTATTAAAAACCATTTAGTCACAATATTTACTCAACTTGAAGTGACAAGCTTCACTGTAAAAGTCACAGGAAAAATGCAGTCCAAAATATATTATCAAGATATCAAAAGAAAACACTTTAAGGCTATAGAAATACATAGAATGGGAGCCTTAAAATTTGACACGAATATGCTTTGCCATGTTTAAATTTGAGCTTGTTAAATTATGACAAAATATAACTATCATATATGAAATTAGATTAAAATAGAAGCATTTATTATATTATGAAGCTATAACAGTAGAATGAAATTTCATAGCATATGTACTCAAAATGTTTCCTGTGTTATTATGACTGCCTTGTTACCTTAGTAAATGTGATTTGGGGGAACTTAAGGTAAATCTATCTGGTCTTTTTTTATTCTTGTTTATTGAGAGTCTATTATGCACTAGCTTCCGTGTATACATTATGCATTACACCCTTAGAACAATCTTGCAAGGGACAAATTATTATCCGTATAAGATGAGAACACTCAGACTCTAAAACCTATTTAAACTGCTCTTTAGGGGTGCCTTGGGTGGCTCAGTTGGATAAGTGTCCAACCCTTGCTTTTGACTCAGGTCACGATTTCAGTTCGTAGGTTCGAGCCCTGCATCAGCAGTGGCAGTGCAGAACCTCCTTGGGATTCTATCTCCCTCTCTCTCTGCCCCTCCCCTGCTTCTGTTCTCTCAAAATAAATAAATACACATCAAAAAATAAAAATAAAACTTCTCATCCTATCTTAAACATCATCTTCAAAACTTCATTTATTTTTTTACTTTTACCTACTCCACATGCTCCTAATCACAAAGACTTCTAAGTAAATAAGCTGTGTCAGGTGTTTTTTTAAATATTATGATTCATTTCTACCATTTTCCTATTTCATTGCCAATTACTATTATTAGATAACTTTTTGCATGCTTTTTCCATCTTTAATCCTATTAGTAGATAACAGTTCCCTCACCTTTAAAAATGACCTGAAGTCTTTCAAAACACATGCATACTTGATTTGTGGAAGCTTATATATGACCGAGGTCTCCTGACTTGTTTTCCATTTATGTAGTTCTTTGAGGACATTGCCAGTGACTGAGTAAATGCTATAGTGACAGTGCATTTTGGCCATGAACATTTGGCATATTTTTAAAATTTCAGGCTGCTAATCTGGGTGTCATGGAAAAATGTACGCAGCCTCTATAGTAAGACTGACTAGGCTTGATGCCTGGTATTAGCTATGTGTTTGGCCATGACTTAAATTCTCTGTGTTTCCATTTCCTGTTTATTATAGTTGTTGTGAAAATTATATGAGGACATATATGTACTTTGTCAAATGCACTGACTAGGACAGAGTGGGCTCAATATTTAAGTCCTTTCCCTTCTCCCCTTTTTATGAGAGGTATCCGTGACTTCTTCCCCAAACCACCTCCTGCCTCAGAGATTCTGCTCTATATTTACTAGACAGAATGGTAAATAAATAGAAATAACAATTTCAGTAACCCTATAGTTTAAACGTCCCGACAAAGGGTTGAATCAATAGAATATTGAAACCACTCAACAAAACCTACACTGCAGATTTTCTTGGGTTATGCATTTTCCTTCTGATTACTATTTCTGCCAGTGCACATCTAAATGAAAGTTAACGATTTAAAATTTGCTTACAAGGTATGTGATTGTATCAGTTGGGTTACAAATCAGTCCAGCATATGCAAGGCATAGATGCAAGTGAATAATGGATCACAAAATAAAGAATCACAAAAAGTAAACAGACTTCATTCTATAAAATGTACTTTATTACTACCATTATTATTTTACCGTTTAGAACTCATTGAACTCATTTGATTGTGTTATGATCACATCTTTTCCATACTCTGTAATTCACCGACTCATTGTCCTTAAAAACCATGTGAAGGTCACCAGTTTGTTTCCTTATAGAAATGACATAATGGATTAAAGCTGGAATTCTGTAGCTAGTGACTCATGCTTGCATTTGTACCTTTCAAGAGACGTAATTTATAGAAAGGAATCATCCAGCCTTGAGCTGTTTCAAGACTTCTAACAAATTAAAAAATAAAAATACTAACATAAATAAATGCACATGGCGTGTCAACTGGTCAGCCATCTAATTTAAACTGCAAAGCATACTCTTACTGGTCTTTTCCATGATTCTTTTCCTCTCATTGTGAGCATATATATATTATATAATATATATATTGTATAATGTATATCATATCACACACAGGATCTCTTACCTATGTCAGTAAGAATGAAAGTCATAATCTTAAATATATTCACATACTTGTCCTGCTAACTTCCTGATTATTGAAGCCACAATGTGAATTCACTTTCTGTTTATTATAGATTTATTAAGCATGACGTGATTCTCAAGGACAGTATGATGTAGTCAAGTTTTTAAAGGCATTCATTTAATGTGCCACACAGCCTTCAAGAAGCGGTAGACCATGGCGGAAAAGAACTTCATGTCAGATTTAAGAGATTTGGGTTCTCCTTGTGAACAATAATTAGCTGTGTGACCTGGAACAAGTTAGGGGCCCTCTCTAAGCCTTAATTCATTTATCTTTTAAACACAAGCAATAGTAAGTCTGCTACAAATGCTATCAGGATACTTTAGTTCCATTGCTTTATTCAAATGCTTAGTATCCAATTTGTTAATGATTTCATAATGTCATCCATGTATTTTGGAATATTTGCTCATATCCCTAAAAATATCAAGTTCTTTAATTTTTTTTTTACTGTTTTATTTATTTCTGAGAGAGAGAGACACCGGGAACAGGGGAGGGTCAGAGAGAGAGGGAGACACAGAATCTGAAACAGGCTCCCAGCTCTGAGCTGGCAGTCAGCACAGAGCCCGACACAGGGCTCGAACCCATGAACCGTGAGATCATGACCTGAGCACAAGTGGGATGCTTAACCGACTGAGCCACCCAGGAACTCCCTAAAAATATCAAGTTCTATAAATTATCTAATAAAAATGAATGACTTGGTATTGGGAATTAGTAGTCACTTGATAGACAATTGATTTTATCTGAGGGTTTAATCTACAGCTCATCACTTACTTACTAGTGCTGTAAGTCAATGTATAATTCAAATATCTAAGGGCCTGCTAATAAATAATTCACATGACTCCTACTTGTAAGAATCTTACTATTTCTTTTTGCATTATTCAGCCAACTTAATCCATTACTGGACAAACAGAAGGTGCTGAACTCATGTTTGCTAATTTCTTTTTTAAGTAAATTAAGAGCAACAAGATTGAGCATGAAGGACACCAGACTCATGGAGGTGTTCGTGTTTTTGTTTCTGTTTTTTACAAAAAATGCTACACATCTGAAAATTCTATGAGTCAGTAAAAAAGAGATTTGATCACTATATGTTTAGGTGATAGTGAACAAGGCACCTGGGAGAGTTTATCCAAATCCATATTCCTTCTTTGGGCTTTGGGGCAAAAACACTTCTATATCAGTATTTTGAATCTATACAATCTCCTGTTTATCTACTCTTTTCCTGGACATTTCTCTAAGTTTAATTTAACAGTGACTTTTGCTTTTACTTGGCCAAATCCTTTATGTGGCACTCATATATTGATCTCTAACCGGACTCCAAATTACTGGAGATCACAAGTTAAGTATTGTTTCCTCTTCTGGGAAGCCTTGGACCACTGAGTCAAATGTCTTGCACAGAGCAGAATCTTAACAATAATTGAATGTAATAATGTATAAAGTGGGGGAAAGAAAGCCTGTGTGTTTCATTTTGAAGATTCTGAAAAAAACATAACACTTGGATATTCCCCCAAAGCTTTGCATCATCAATGCTTACTGTTTGGACCTCTGTTCTTTTCTCTCTAAAACCTTCTCTCCCTTGGAAAGTTCTGAAATTCAGCCATGCCAGAATAGTATGTATTGGTCCAAATTCTTTTTCCCTCCAGACTTGACCTATCTCCAGAGATCTAATATCATATTTTCATCTATCCACAGAACATCTGATGGTGCATGTATGTATTTTATCTTGCCAAAGGAAATGGAAGTTCCTCCATGGTAGGGACCATATCGCCTAAAAAAAATGTTCATTAAATACTGGGTTGACCGTTTTCTGACTCTAAGAAGAACTGTTATATTCTCTGCCATGTTTTTATCATGTCACATGTAATTAAGCTTCAAAAAAAATCTTTAAAGTGATGATGGTGATAAAAATCTATATGATTATTCAGCTAGATCTAGAGTCGGCTTGAGTGCCACAGGTTAAGATCTGGCCTAGGACTGACGTTTGAATAATTCCTTTGAAATTATTTTATGCCAACATAAATGATATAACTTTAGATTCATTGAAGATGGTAATAAAGGAATTTTATATCATTTTCAGGAGAAAGTAATTTAGGAAATCAAAATAGAACACAGAAAGAACTCATGAACAAGCTATAAATGGCCTTTCCTTTTCACTGTCCAGACATCTGCGGTCACTCTCAAAGACTCAAAGGGTTTGGAATACAAATGCAGTAAATTGAATACTCCTCATGGAAGAAAGATTGTGATACAGCGGGAAAAATAATATGAAATGTAATTAAAGGCCTCTAGATGAATATCTGTCCACAAATTTCCTTTTCTTTTGAAGCCATCTATAAAGCAAGAGCTTACGTATCCAATTCAGTCTAGGAATATATTCAATGAAAAGATGGTTTCTAATCACTTCATGATTGAAGCTCAGTCATAAACTAAGCATTGACAGCCCTGACAGTCACGAAGATATTAATTCTTGTGGAGGGACTGTGGCTGCAGATGGTTTAATTGAAACCGCCTAAAAATGGTTATATTTAATTTGTTATTGATATCCAATGACGTCTTAAATTTGCTGTAATAAAAGACAAGAAGGAGAGATATTTCCACTCATTTAGTAATCTTTCAATAATGAATCATTTCATATTTAGGCCCTGGAGTATTTGCCGAAGAGTTCCAGTGGTTTTCTCGGTCATAAAACTCAACCACCTGAGCATTATTACTGAAGTGCATTTTCAGGACTGCAAACCTGCTGGCATTTTCATAGATTGTAACATTTGAAATGACCTTAGTAAACCATTCAGTCTGATTTACTTAAACAGGTGAGAACACAGAGGCTCATAAAAGACAAGAACACAAGTTGTTCGAGTTTAACTTTGTTCTATAAAAACCTTTCCTCACAGTGCTCGTGTGCTTTTATGTATTAATTATTAAGCAAATGTATATTGAAAGAGTCCACAATGTGTAATGATGTATGCAGAGGATAGTTGGGGGGGGGTGTGTATAAACATGAATAATATAATATTGTCCTATGTGAGTTCAGAATCCAGTAGGAAAGATAAGATTCAAATTAAAAAGGAAGATAGATGCATATAAAACCTTAACCACCATGCCTGGCACATAGGACACAGACCTTGAAGCCCAAAAAACAAACAAGCAAACAAACAGAACCAAACACAATGCAATGTAGGTAGGAGTAAACCTAGATAATTTTTAAAATTTTTTTTTTATGTTTTATTTGTTTCTAGGAGAGAGAGAGAGACAGCGTGAGCAGGGGAGGGTCAGAGAGAGAGGGAGTCACAGACTGAAACAGGCTCCAGGCTCCGAGCTGGCAGTCAGCACAGAGCCCGACGCGGGGCTCGAACCCACGAACCGCGAGATCATGACCTAAGTGAAAGTCGGACGCTTAACCGACTAAGCCACCCAGGCGCCCCAAAGCTAGATAATTTTTAATATGGCTATCAATCCCTTCCCACTGCACATACAAAATCATAACACATTTGAATTTTAGGTATTGTTCCTTGGCTTTATAATGTGCATCATGCCCCCAGCCCCACCTTCATAAAATAGGACATCTTTCTCTGAACTAAGAACGTGACTGTGTGCAATCATTTCCTAATGTCATCCATTACCCAGAGTTCATTATTTCATGACCCACCTTGCAGTCTCTTGATTTCATCTTGACATCTGACAGCTACCTTGGCGTCTGGTTCCGATTAACCACATGTCTGCTTTGCCCTGGCGTGGGGCATGATTTTGTGGCATTGTGGTGTGTGGGGGAGAGGTGTAGACGTTAACCATGGAACTGGGGAGTTGTCTGAAGGGAGCCTTAAGGCGCTAATCCTGAGATTCTGTGATCACAATGGGAATGAAAAGGGGGAAATTTTGATCAGTGTTTTGTAAAAGTAATTTAGAAGCTTGAGAATAGATGGAGAAAGGGGATCCAAGAAGGACCCCAAGGCAGAAAGAACACGCATCATTTCAATTTTCATGAAAAAGTCACAAAATTTGAGAGGAGGCATAGAATATTTTTAAAATGCTAGCCACATGTCATACATGTATTCTGTATTATGCTACAGTAATAAATGTATTTTTATTTGCTCTTGTTGCTTTACTCTGAATCAAGAGACTCAGAATATCGACCATAGATAGGAACAAATTCGGCTGCTCTTCTGAAAATTGTACTTACCCCCGGCAAAGTACAGGACTAAAGTTTAAAAGATAGCAAATTACTTTTTAACAATGGATTATCTTCTTTGGGTCTCAATGGTTTTGAGCTATTAAATTAAATTCTATGTGTCATGATGTATTAAATCATTAAATTCTTTTTTTTTAATGTTTTATTTATTTCTGACAGAGAGAGAGACAGAGAGAGAGCATGAGCAGGGGAGAGTCAGAGAGAGAGGGAGATACAGAATCTGAAGCAGGCTCCAGGCTCTGAGCTGGCTGTCAGCACAGAGCCCGACACGGGGCTCGAACCCATGAACTGTGAGATCGTGACCTGAGCTGAAGTCGGATGCTTAGCCGACTGAGCCACCCAGGTGCCCCTTAAATTATTAAATTCTATTAAAGCCTGACTACTTTTATTTCAGTGGTAAAATTTGAGAGAGTTTTCTTCATATTCTTTTCCCCAATTTATACATTCATCTAATTTTGTTTCCAGATGTGTAACCTTAGGGATGTAAGGCATTTAACCTCAGTGGTTCCTGCATCCTTGTTGTCATTCTATAGGTGTAGAAACTGAGGCCCTTGAGGGTTGGAAGGAAAGAAGTCAATGTTGTCTATATCGTAAGTTGCAGGACTATATTGTTATACAAAATTGCCTTTTGGTTTAACAAGAGTATTAACTTCTTCAAGGAAGTAGTATGTAATACATGTATCGCTTCTCTAACATCCACAGAAATGCTAAGCATACAGGAGGCCCTGGACAAACACTTGCTGAAATTCCATAATTGTTACAAGCCTTGTATTCGCTTTCATTATGCCGTTGACTAATTTGACAGATAAACATGGATCATGAATTTTGCCAATCTACTCGCCAAACATTTGGATAATTGGCTGAGGTTTGGCAGTAGAAGGAGAAAAAAAGTTAAGGTAGACCATTATCTGATGAGAGGGTGGTAATGAACCTTCAAACTAATGACTCCGCGCTTGCTAACTTAAGGGTCAATGTATCAGACAGAAAGTATAACAGTGGTTGACAAAGATTGGGGTGGGGGCCGGACCCTGTTTAATGGGTGTAGAGTTTCAGTTTTCCAAGATGAAAATAGTTACCAACAAGGATGGCGGTGATGGTCGCACAATCGTGTATGTGTAACCATGGTTAAGATGGTAACTTTTATGTGTATTTTGCCGCAATAAAAACATTAAAAAAAATAAGTAACCATCTTAATAAAAAATACCTTCCAAAATGGGGAAGAGGGTCATTGTATCCATGAGTAGTTTTAAGGCTTGTAATTCTACTCTACATCATCAATCTTATCCATTTGTTTATAGTGATTTTATTATTTATTATTTATTTAATTAAAAAATATTTTTAAAGTTTATTTATTTATTTTTGAGAGACAGAGAGACAAAGCGTGAGCAGGAGAAAGGGCAGAGAGAGAAGGAGACACAGGATCCAAAGCAGGCTCCAGGCTCTGAGCTGTCAGCACAGAGCCCGACGCGGGGCTTGAACTGATGAACTGCGAGATCATGACCTGAGCCAAAGTTGGATACTTAACCGACTGAGTCACCCAGGTGCCCCTATAGTGACTTTAAAAATAGGGATAGAGGCATGCTGAAGGGACTAGGGAAATAAGTCTATTGAGAAGCGAGCTCATTTCTGCTTTTTTAAAACTTGGTTTAAAAAAATTTGGTGGGGAGATACCAGATTCTCCTTCTTTTATTTCCCTCAAGAAGAGTCATCAATTTCTTTCTGCACTTATTTTAGACTGACATTACACTTAATAATATAAGATAAGGGGCTATTAGCCCTTTGGGAATTGGTGACTAACCAAACCCCCAAAAAGTGCTAGAAAATCCACCTACAAGCTACAAAGCATGACATTAGTTTTAACTGTTTTTCTAAGATAAAAAAATACCCTAACAGGTTCACGATTTTATCACACTCAAAGAATTCATTAATATTAAATTCTGATTTCCTACTACAGTATAAAAATGAGGCAATAAAACTCATTTATAAATTTATTTGCTGCAAAGGCATTTGGGAATTATTATTTGAAAAAGAAAAAGTTCTGCTCCACTCGGAACCATTAACTCACACTAGAAAATGAGTGTAGACCCTTCAGGTTACTAATTAAAAGTTAAAAAACAAGGAAATTCTACAGCTAGAATATGGAACTGATACTGATCATTGATCATTACCTTCACCAGACATGTATGTGGCCAATAAAATTGGGTGTCTCTTTCTCTTCTATATCTATCTATCTATCTATCTATCTATCTATCTATCTATCTATTATCTATCTAGTTTATTTATTTAAATAAAATAAATAAGAATATATATTTATGGTTTTATATATATATATATATATTTCACTGTGAACTGAAAAAATAAACTGTGTGATAAGGCAAAGCTTTAGCTATAAACCAGTTTAAGAAGATTTATAATTTCTTAATTGCTCTAAAGTATGTTGAGAGAGATTACATGAAATCATTTCAGAGAAATCTTTTGTTCTGTTGATGCTTTGAGATTTTAAGTTTTTGTGAAGGTGTGTGAGAAATTCTACTCTATTTCTTCCTGGGTCTTCTTTCACTTTTAATCATTGGAACATACATTCATAGGAGGATGGATGGATAGATAGATATAGATCGATCACATATATGGCAATACAATCCATCAAGATATATTAATTGATTACTTATTGTGAGCAAGGAGTTTGCCATGTAGGTGGGCTAGTGGCAAAAGCTTTATGCAGGAGAGGGGGTCTTAAACCAGACCTTGAAAACCAAGTAGAGTTTAGATAGGTTTGGGAATGGGAGCTAAAACCACAGAACTGAGTTTCCCCATTTTACTCCAGTATTTCTAGCAATAAATTATTGTTGAATCAGTATTTCTAGCAATAAATTATTGTTGAATCACAAGTCACAGTTTTTATGTCATTAAAATGGAAGGCGTAAATGGAAGTCGTTTTTTTCACCAATTACAAAATAAAGCCTTTAGGCATATGGATTTTTTGGTATGTTCTTTTTAACCCTTCATTAATTTTAAATACTCAAATACAGGCTTCCTACCTGAGCTCAGATCAGTAAACTAAAAAATTGACAATTACTTTTTACAGTGCCTATTTTCCAGGTCATGATTATCAAATTATTTCTCCTGATGCCAGTGTGAAAAGGTAATATATGGCAAATAGGATTAGACAACACTTCAACCCTCTCTGATACATGATAAATAATTCTATGTATTTTATTTTGTTTTTAGAGACAGTGCATGTGAGAAGGGGAAAGGGGGGGAGGGAGAGAGAGAGAGAGAGAGGGAGAGAGAGAGAGAGAGAGAGAGAGAATCTTAAGCAGGTTCCACATTTAGCACAGAGCCCTATATGGGGTTTGATCCCATGACCCTGGGATCATGACCTGAGCCACAATCAGGAGTCAGACGCTCAAGTAGTTTGAGCCACTCAGATGCCCCATGATAAATAATTTTTTATGACCCTCTGTTTCTTCCACTCTCAGACCTCCAGCATTTCAATTTTCCTGTTTGAACTCCAAGTAGGCAACTGTAATAAAGGACTAAATTTGAATGGCTCGTGTTGTGGTGTCACATACAGGACAAACCATACACCCTTATGTGTCCAACTCACTGTTATGACACCTGACTCTTTCCAGTAATCCTCTGTGCATAACAGCATTATATCTATGATTTTATTTCAGCCTTTAAATGATCTAAGTCCCCTGAGCCTCACTGAGGCTTCCTGTCCCTCAGTCCCTCAGCATTAACCATACTTTCTCATTTGCTTTACTTTTGTTTTTTTATTAATAGCTGAATCTCCAGATGGAATGTTACATGCTTATCTTATTACTTTGCCAAGTAGCATATTAATGATTAATGGACACTGTCAGTAATAATATCCTAATGTTCACATGCAAATCTGTTCCGTCCAAAGACTCATGGCTATGGTATGAAAGATAAGTTAGCCAATTCCTTAACGAAGGCAGTAGCTTACTGTTTAACAGCCCAGTCTCAAGAGTCAAAACTGCCAGGTTTCAAGCTTGGTTTCAGTTAATTAGTGTACATGGATGATTTTTCCTCTTTGTGGTGCCTCAGTTTCCCTATCTACAAATTGTGGATATTAGTTGTACATTCTCATGGGGCAATTGTGAGGCTTATATGAGTAAACACATGTAAATCTCTTATAAATTTGTAGTACATAGTAATTTTCAACCAATAACAGCTATTACTATCATCTTTCATACCTCTTTTGCGAAGAATAGTTACTTGGTAACTTGGGCAAGTCTTCCTACCTTGATTATAGGAAGCTGTACCTGAAAGTATTAAGTATTTGACAACCGAGATAAAATGAGAGATATGTGGATTTAAAGGACACCTATGGGGCATCTGGGTGGCTCAATCAGTTAAGCCTCCAGCTCTTGATCTTGGCTCAGGTCATGATCTTATGGTTCGTGAGGGGTTCCTGAGATGAAGTCCTACATCGGGCTCTGCACTGACAGCATGGAGCTTGCCTCTGAGGCTCTGTCCCTCTCTCTGTGCCCCTCCCTCCCTCATGCCCTCTCTCAAAAATAAATAAACAAACAGTTTTAAAAACGCACTTATAAAACATTTGAATGCCATGACATTTACTCGTACTCTTCACCATGACTTTAAAGACATTCACTAATGACTTCAAGGACAACAGTATTTTTTTTTAGAACAATGAAAAGATAAAGAGAACCCTAGTCAGTGTGTTCATCGCTATTCTTTCCTAGAGATTAGATTATATTGTTTCAGTAGTGTTTAATTTTTATTTTGAGCCTACCCCCCCACATCCTTCATTATAATGCTGATTCCACTCTGAACACTCACTCACTCTCCCTTCCTCTCTCCAATAAGCTGCTTCATTTTCTTTGAAAGGCTACACTCACTCCTCACCCTCATTCTTCCCAGGCTCGGCTAACCACCTTGTATAGTAGTTCAGGCTGCACCAAGTTGCCTTGAACTAACTCTCCATTCTCTGATTTCTCTATTGCTCACTCCTTTGATCAGAAATCTAGTCCCAAGAAGGAAGGAAGGAAGGAAAGAAGGAAGGAAGGAAGGAGAGGACGAAAAGGAAGAAAGAGGGAAAGAAATAAAGAGGCAAAGAAGGAAGGAAAGATGAAGAGAAAAGAAAGAAAAAAGAAAGGAAAAAAAGAAGGAAAGGAAGGAAGAATGTAAAAAGAAAGGAAGAAATCTATTCCTTTTATTGTTCACCAGAGGATACTTCGTTTTTATAGTTACCTGGACTGAATAATGAAAGCCATTTACAAATTTAGGGCAGATGAAATGGCCTTTGCTGACCACCTATACACCCTCAGTGTTTTTCCATGTGCCAAAAGAAACTGATAGCAAATATGGTTGGGGATAGGATGGGGAACAGGTTCGTGAGAGCATTTCATGAAACATGGGTCAGAAGGAAAGTGTGGTTATTTTAATAATGAACTTGAAGAGTATTAGTAACACTAGCAGGTCATAAAGGATCCATTTTTCAATATAAGGAAGATTAAAGAAGTTTGTATGTGGAGGGCAAGGAACCCAAAGGAACCATGAAAGACACTGCAGAAAGAGAAGACTGTAATGAGATCTTCAGGACATAAAAGGAAAGAGGACCCAGTGCACAGAGGAAAAAGGTAACTTTGGAAAGGAGCAGGGACACTTATGTTTTCAAGGGCAAAGAAGAAGTAAGGACAGAAGTAATAAATAAATGTCTAGCAGAAGAGGAGAGAGAAGCTGATAAAGATGACGTCTTCCTTATACATGTCTTCAGCTTCTGTTTTCTCCGTGTGGTGGACAAGTAAAATTGCAGACATTGGGGGATATGGGAGTGGGCTAGAGAAGTTGGCAAGACTTGTAAAAGTTCGGAACATGTGTCTAGGAATATGGGAAAGGGAGTCAACACATAAAGTTGGCATGCAAATGGCTTGGTGAGCAGTGCTGAGGGTCCAGCTGAGACTGGAGAGTGTAAATGTGTAGTTTTGTTAGTTTTCTCCAGGAATGCTCAGCGATCAAAGTAGAAAATAGGACAGATCCGCCGGAAATAGTGGAAGTAAAAGGTGGGGGCAGCAGAAGGGCAATGAAGAGTGTGTATTGAGTGATGATGCAAAACATCATGAGTGGCGTAAGGGTCAGACTATCAGATTAGGAAGAAAATGAAGTGGAGCCAAGAAGGAGCCTGGGAAATCTTGAGGTTGAAAAGCAGGTACGAAAGAAGCAGAGGTGGCGAGTGCGTGGGCACTGAATTTCTGAACTTTCTAGTATTTCTGAACTTAAAATTTTAGAAATTGACGTATTTCAGGTGTCTTCTTGGGCCCAAGGGCAATGGAAAATAAAAGGTCGAGGAATTACAAGGCCAGACTGTTATTCAGCAATCATCATAAGTAAGGAAGTCTCTAGAAAATGGCAAGATTAAAAATAGACAGTAAGAAAGAGCCAGGTGCGAAACATTTCAACGAAGGTGTAGGCACAAGAGACCAGAAAGAAATATTGGGGGGAGTATCAATGAAAAATTCCTTAAATAAAAGTAGAAGAGACATGTTCTAGTCTGTTGGAAGATTAAGAAAAACGGAACTAGGAGAGATTCAACCACGGCATTAAGCCCTTACATATGGAGGAGTAATAAGACTCAGGACGTGGGGAGAAGCAGAGGGCAAGAATTAATTTATCTCCACTTGAGGGATCTGTCCGGAGGCAGGAAAGCTTCTGTAGGAGTAATCCACGCAGGAAAAATCCAGATTTGGGTTAAGGCAAAGAGGTAGAGGAAGCGTTCGGTGAAAAAGCAGAGGATCCTTACTTTCTGATACATTGCTGTGCAAAAGAACTTTCTGCCCAGCAGGGAGTCACTAGCCACCTGTGGTTGTCCAGTAGCTAAAATATGCTCTGTGATAGTGAGGGACTGAATTTATAATTTTATTTAATTTCAGCCAATTTCCATGTAAGTAGCCACACGTGGCTAGGGGCTGGCATACAATGCAGTTAGAAAGGCTGTTTGATAACTGTTAACAAATTTATGCTTAGTCATTAATAGGCAATGATAAAAATAAGTTAGCCCTGTAAGTGGATGTTTGTTTTTAAAGGAGACAAGGACAAGGCTTAGCGAAGGACATCCCTGAATGGAGAATTTCAAGTGCAGCAGAAACCACGGAGATTACTCAATTGGGGGCCCAAAGGCCTTTCTAGTGCTTCTCAAATTAGATCACATAAGTGATGATCTATGAATAAAGTTTACCCTAATTAATAAGATTGGCTTTAATAAATGCCAACTATGGATGTGATATCATAATATGCAGATATCTTAGTACTTAGTAAACTGCAGATGGCAAAATCTTTTTGTCAATAACTTTTTAAAATCTTTTACTTATTTTTGAGACAGCGCAAGTAGAAGAGGGGAATAGAGAGAGGGAGACAGAGGATCCAAAGAGGGCTCTGTGCTGAAAGCAGCCAGCCTGATGTGGGGGGCTTGGACTTAGCCAAAGTTGGAGGCTCAGCCCACTGAGCCACCCACGCGTCCCCAGATGGCATAGTTTTAAACACAGTGGAAAAGAGGAAGAATTAGGATCAAGTCGAGATGCTGTGTACGGGGAGAAAACAAAGATAGTAAAATTCTGGCTCATGTGCATCTTATTTGAACCCCTGCTTTTACTCTATAATTTGTGTATGAAAATGTCAGAAGTCACTGCCAAAGGGTCGTTGCCTGTGAGCATTAGATGGAATCAGCTAGCGACTGACCAAATGATGGTGTAGCTTAACCTCTTGGTTGGTGCCAGTGTTCCTTGTTGAAAATGGAAATTACTGGGCTGTTTTGCAGCAATGTTCTCAGTATATGAGGAGGCCTTAAAATATTTTGAAGAAAGCCATTGATGGATGGATCAATTGATGGAACACTCATTGAGCTGGTGATTGAAGGTTTCTGAGATTCAAGAATATACATGTTGTAGATAATGTAATATAAGTATCCTGGAACAGTGACAAATAAATAATAATAAACAAAAATAGCTTTGTGCAAAAATTTAAAATGCTAAATATCCATGTGCTTCACAATAATTAACAGATTAACACAAAGATTAACAGATCTTTACATTATTAAATAGCATTAATAAATGTTATTATATTACAGTAATATATCTTACAAATACATCTTATTAACTCCAACTTATGGTCAAGTTTTCCTCATTTGCCCATGGCTATCTAGGCCATTCGTGGCACCAATTCACTATTTCTTCCACTAGACGACAACACTAATCTTTACCAGATGTTCTACTAAAACAGTCTCAATAGAAGCACTATACATTCCCATTTTGTGAGGAATTCCACTGCTATAAGATAGGGCGGTAAGAGGTTCTTTAATGATACTGGTCAAATAGCCTGAAGCTTCTGGAGCCCTTAAAGCTTGGGACCTATTTGCCTGTGGGCTCAGAAAGCAGCCACCTTCTTCCGTTTCAGGCCTTGAGCAATTTAATAAGAGTAGCTGAAGACGATGTTGGTTTGGGTAACCTCTCTCTCAAGTTTTGTTTTGATTTTTGTGCTTCCCTTAATTAAGTAGAGAGAAATAGCTTTTACTTAAAGAAATAAATGGACTAGTAACATAACTGAGGATTCATGCAGGCTTCAGGTTATTATTTAGATTTAGGTACTGAGCTGCTAAATGGAGAAATATTCCCAAATAATTCAATTCCCAATGGTAGTGCCAATCTAACATGATTGTAGAATTTACTTCCTAGAGGAGAGAGAAATTTATCACCTGTGGGTTACAGACACATGGTGCTTAAACCTTTAATGGATTGGTCCAATGTCATATCAGAGATGTTAGGTTTTTAAGATTTTACTTGTACTGTTGAAGAAATAAACATTTTTCCCCAGGTAGCCTTGAAAGCACAAAGAAATATTTCTTATTTCATTGCCTTAAAGTAATCTGCAAAAATGCCAGTTTCTCCTCTTTCCTCGCATGAATTCATATGGCACCAAAGCCTGTCATGTTATTATCTGAAAATGTCATCATCGTCATCCTTGACAGCTCTAGATATAGATCCCTCAGGAATGCATAGGAAGGGTTAATAACCTCCAGATTATGCATATCGAAAAACAGTATAAGTGTTGGTTTAAACACCCTAGATCCTACCTTGACATTGCAACCATAAGCCTTATCCACCTTCAGAATTTCAGGACTTACCTTAGGCTTGGTGCTGTAGATGATAATAGCTAGTAGGAAAGAAATTGTGTGGATGAAATTAACAAATATTTTATTTCCTCCCCAGGAGGATTAGAAGAACATATTTAAGGAATAAAAATTTTAATGAAATATTCTAGAACCCATCTCCCCAAAATATAGGAAAAAAAAACTATTTTACCCCACCAGGTGAGGTGTGTGTGTGTGTGTGTGTGTGTGTGTGTGTGTGGTGTGGGGATAACTGTCAAAGACAAAGGTATCATGGTGCAAAGAAATTATACTCTTCCTAAAGGATGATATTCAGCGTGACTTAGATATTGCAAATGAAAGGCAATGATCATGGCTGAAATCTTCTGAGCCCCCCCCATCCCCCCGCGGGGCATGTCAGCTGACCTTTTTCACTGTGTCTACACATACGTGGTCAACTACAGTCACACCTTGTTTCTACTGTGTTCATATTTTGATTGTCAGAATCTGATATGTGGTCCTCCATCAAAATTTGAACTCTAGAACCCAGATGTCCTTCTGCACCACTGTGGGTGAGGTCACAGATGTCTGCAAACTGGGAAGCTCGGAGGTTGCTCACTGCGCAGCTTCTCCTACCCCCGCCCCCCATCATTTTAGCTAAGTGCTATTTCCCCCTAGAGCTCCCTGGGTTAGCCTGCCTAAAAGGTATGTGGTGAGGGGCATATGCACTTAGTGGCTCAGCAGTCAGAGGTTTCCTTGGATAGGGCTTGTGATGGTAAATATTAATGAAGACTTTGCACGGTCCTGGCACCGAATCTTGACCAAATTAGATAGTCGCCAAGTGTCAAATGTCGCCCGCTGAATCTGCGTGGAAGAGCGCTGTCGCTTAACATAAAGAGGTCTTGTACACAATACAAAATATTGGTCACCTCTGGTTGCGTACTACCCAACAGGAAGCCAAAGGCAAAGGGCACGGCGGAAAAAGAAAAAGAGAGAGAGAGAGAAAGAGAAACAGACACACAGACACGTTTTGCAATGACGAACTTTATGTGGTTTCAGGAAAGACAACCTGTTCTTACGTTTAGCAATCCCGAGGGACGCTGTTAAGACTGCTTGTCAGGTTACATTCAGTAAAGGAACCGGGATAAGAGGCAGCACTGGAGACTTTTCCGCAATCTTCTTCAAAATATAGTCACTTAGGTAAACTCATAAAAAGGCTCGCTGAGTGCCCTTATATACTCTCCTCTTAAACTTACGTGACCATCAGCAGCGCTGTTCAAATTCAGCCCAGAGCTGTTAGACCCAGACCCAGATCCGCAGTGTTCGTCGCCCCAGAGTTATCGGGGTTCACTTAGACCCTCCAAAAATTAAGATCGGGTTTCAAGGAGAACGGCATAGAGGGTCCTTCGTCCCACTCTGCTCCCACTGCCCCAAGCCCTGTGTCCTCCTCCCACTTTCCCGAGGTGGGATTTCTTACAAACGTAGCCCGTATACCCAATTCAGTTGCACCTTCCGCAGCCCGAACCTCTGCCCAGAGACACCAACGTTCACTGTCTCCTCCCGCCCTCCAATTCTTGAGACCCCCCACGCCCGCCTCCCGTTTCTCTCTGAGCAACCCGGGCGCTTGATTCTCGAGACCACCCTCCCCTCCTCCGCCCAGCGCCTCCATCTCAAGCCCCCCCCCCTCGCTTCCCAACCTCCTTTGAGGCTTCAGTGGAGCTAAGACACCCCCCCTCCTCTTAGAGACCCCAGTGTCTCTGTGAGCTGCGCGCTCAGTGTCCCTCCCTACCCCCCGCCCCCCACCTCCCGCTCGGGCCAGCGCAGTTCTGCAAGCTGCAACCATCCGGGACCTGTCCCCGCTCCCCACCCCATCCCCCCGCCGAAACCGTCAGGGTCTCGGCCAGCCGCGCCGCCCGGGGCTCCAACTTACCACAAGCGTCCGGGAGGAAGACGAGGCAACGGTCGCCGCGGCGGCAGGTAGACAAGAAACGGACTCGGCTGCAATCGCCCAGCGGAGCCCGCGGCAGTCGCTGCGCTGCGCTGCGCGCCGCAATCTCGCGCCTCGGCGGAGGGAGGGACGGAGGGAGCTCGGCGCGGTAGGGAGCACCGGCGAGTCGACCTCCTCTGGGCGACCGTGCGCCCCCGGACAGGTTTGGCTGCTCTTGTTGCACTATCTTACTCTAGCTTAGTAACTGACCACCTCCAGCATCTCTGCGCTATTCGCGTCTTCTTTCTTCTTCGATGGCCCCTAACTAACTACACTACTCTAAACGGACGAAGGCCATCACGCGAGCACCACGCCGATCTCGACGACTCCGACGACAACGGTGTCCAAGAGGGAAGAAAAGTTCATAAGCAATCGCAAGGTAAGGGGCGGCAGGCCGATGGAGCAGCCAAGGTTGGCGATCTAGCTGCTCCAAAGGCGAGATCGGAAGGATCGGTGCGCCCGAGGCTGTGAGCTTCCTCGGCGAGCACCAGAGCGCCTACCCCGCGCTGGCGATGCTGCACCGCTCTCTTGGGCCAAAACCGGAGGAGGGGTGGAGCCAAGAGCGTCCAATCAGGGCTCAGCATTGTACTGCCCCCCGCCTGTTTGGACCGAGTCTTAGTGCATCTGGATCCTGCTGGCAGGGGGCGCGAGACCCCATGGTGGTGGTGGTGGCGGTGGTGATTAACTTGATTTATGAGGCCTAGAGACTGGGGGGAACCGAGGTCAGTCATGGGGGGGTGTCTCAAGAAGGCACCCTTAAAGATTCACAGAACGCCTTCCCAAACACACACACACACACACACACACACACACACACACACACACACACTTCAGAAGTCTCATAAGTTCCACCAAACTTTGAAACTCCCTCTGACGCTCGGGCTCCAACTCCTAACCCCTTTCCACAACACGAACAACCGAGGCATCACAAGGTCACACATATTTAGTGAGCAAAGGCGGTGGCTCTAAGGCCCTTGCCTACCGCCCCCCCCCCATTTTCCCTAGTCCCAAATGCAGAGAAGGGAGTAAGAAAAACTCTTGGCCTTCATGCCCCAAGAGGGCACAATTTAGTTTCCTTCTCGACCCCACAGGCCCTGCTTGGTGCTTAGAAAGACATCCTGAGGGCAGCTCCTTTGGCTTTCTGCTGTGGGGCTGTGCCTATTTCTCCGGTACAGAACCTGAGGCCCAAGCCAGTTGGGTGCCCAGCCGCTGTGAGGGCTGCGTTGGCATGGTCAAGTCAGCAGGGTACGAATGAACCCGAAAGCTCCCTTTGGGTAACTAACGGGGTGCTGAGCTGCCGAGCTCTTCCCGATGGGCGGTAGGTGGCTGTGGTGTCCTGGCCGCCCCGCAGGGACCGGTGGTCAGAGCCACCTGGGCCAAGACCCCTCGGAGGCACCAAGACCAAACTTAGTAATGGAGAACATCCCCCCCCCCCCCAAGGAGGCCAAAGCAGATTCCTTCTAAGAAGGAATGGGAATTGGGGGTGGGAGGGTCCTCCGATCTTGGTCGAGGCTCTGTAGCAATGTATCGAGGGCCGCGGGAGAAGTGGGGATTGACTCCTTGCCGGTCCCAGGTAGCTGCACCGAAGAAAGAGATAGAGAGTCGGGTTCAGCTACTTGGGACCCAACCGCGGAGCGGTGATTATATGGAAAAGACTACATGGAAGGGTTAAGGCAAAGCTGGGGGGATCAGACCCCACGGAGTGCAGAGGGCAAGGAGGGGGTGGCCTCTCGGGGGACTGTTTGCCTCAGTAGCACCAAATATTAGGGTTGGGGAAAGAGCTGGGAGCAATGATGAGAACTGCGCCCTTTCCTTATTTCGGGCCACTTCCCCATGTGCCTCAGTTTCCCGATTTATAAAGGGAACGTTTTGGTCTCTTCCAACAGGGGCTTGCGGGAATCCTAGGATTCCCTCTGTCTTCAGTGAATTCAGACACCTTGCAGGGTTCTGACATTTCATTTGGCAGCGAACATACTGTCCACACCCAAGTTCTATTTCGCAAAGCAAAAACCCGCCGCAGTTTTCTTGAAGCATCTGTTGAATGCTACTGTCTGATGCCGCACAGGTGGCGGCGACAGCGCTGCCAAGTCCGGGGACGGCACAGCGTTCGCTTGTTTAGAAACGCTTTGTTAGCGCATGGTAATTTATAAATATCAAAAAAGAGAAACGTATGTATTCTTTCTAAATAATCCAGCACCCGTCTTTCAAAATCGCCCAAGTGCCCTCTTTCTCTGTCCCCCGCGAGCAGGGAACGCTTGGTCCCGGCTTTTCTGGCGGGACTCCCTGATTTTGTTTGGAGGCTGAGACAGGAGTTTTACTTTTCAAAATGTAAATATAAAAGCCTGCGGTACATTCGCTCGGGCAAAATGGACCCGGCGCGCCGAGAGCCTGAGCGAACATCCGCGGAAGCCGAAGCGAAGCCGGGGACTTCTAGAAGCTCAGCGGCTCCCTGGGGAGCCGGCTTAGAGCCGCTGACCACGGTCCGGACACTGATGAGGAGGAATGTGGTGATGGTGGTGATCATCATCATCATCATCATCATCATTATGATTACGATGATGACTGTTACTACTACTATTACACATCTCGCTCTCTAGGCTCTGCTCCCCTTCTCCCCCGCGACACGCACAGGTGCCGAGAAGGACCCGGGGTGAAGCCCACTCGGGGACGGGGAAGGTTGCCGGGCAGCACAGACTTAGCGAAGCGGGCGGCCGGCTGAAGCCCGCCTTGGGCTTCCCGATTCGAGGATACACAGGCGGGCGAACTTGCCTTCGAGCGGCGCTCGCCGAGTGGCCCGGAGCCGGCAGGGCTGAGCCGGAGCCGGGGACGCAGCCGGGCTCCGGGCGCGGGGTTCAGCCAGGAGCGGCCGCCCCGCTTTCCCGGCCCAGGAGGCGCGTACCGCCTCTTCGGGTTATCTACGCGGCGGCCTGGCCCGGCGCTGGCGGGTCCGACGGGTTTCGGTGGGGTTGGCAACACCAGCCCGAAGAGTAGAGTGCAAGGAGTAATTTGGGGGCTCACTTTTTAAGATCAGTGGTGCGAACTCTCAACAAGTACACGACGGCGCGCTCTGCCGTCGCCAGAGAAGTTTGCTCCCGACTCCTGCCTAAAAAACGTCCTGGGGAATCGGCCAGCCTAGGATTTTCACGGCGTCCCCTTCCCGTCCTTAGGTCTATGGAAGTTGTCTCTGCAAAGAGAAGTCATTGACTCTGAAATCCTCGGCTTTGGTGCAAATCCCCAGCGATCCCCGGAACAGCTTCCCAAAACTTGCCCCCTTTTCTGAGGATATAGAGTTGCTTTGGCAACTTTCACGCCAGGAGGGTTCCCCCCACCTCAACTACGTACCTTTCCAAAACTCCAGATTTAAAAATCCAGGATAGATTTAAAGATTGTGACTAAGTAGTAAAAAGTCCTCGTCGTTTAAGACTTTGGGAATGGTCTTAAAAACAATAGTAACCGATTGGAACAATTTACTTCTTAACTCATTACTGTTTCTCCTCTTGACCAGAGAACCCTATTACAACAAACCTGAAAGATTATAGATATTTAGATTATGATTGATTTAATAATGAGTGACCAGGTTCTCGAAAAATACTCCAAGGCAGATATTTTTGCAGAGCAAAAAGAAGGCACACAAAAATTCTACCTGGAGATTTTTACCACGGGACACAAATGCAAGACATTTTCATATTCCTTTCAGCCATATTTTTTTAAGGTCTAAAGGAAATCTTGATAGTTAGAGGGCTTGTTGTTTTGCTAATTAAACAATTGTATCAAATAATATTTTCAGCATTTCTTATTTTTGCTTAACTGGGAAAAACCCAGGATGATATCCAGAATGTCCATCATTGAGACATGCTATACGAAGAGATAAACTTTCATAGTATTTTACACGGTAAATTTCTCTTTTACTGTTCCTCAAGCAGGGTCATTGAATAAGAAAAGAAAATCTTAGATACAGATGGCTCCTTATGCACGAAATCTTTTCAAAGTGGTAGGATTATGTTTAATGAAAACCAAAGGAGTTGAACTCTATGTGCTGTGTATGAAGACAGGGGGCAGTCTCTGATCATATCAGTCTTTCTCGGAGTGCAACTTGTTTTCGGAAAGATCCCTGTTTTAGCGAAAAACAACAATCAACTCCGGTTCTCTGATCCCCTCATTGATGGTTGGAGAAAGAGACTGAAAAACTTTGGGGTAGGATTTGGAAGGTCCCGTCTACCTATTTTTGCCACCTCTCAGAATCAAAAGGTACATCAAGATTAAAAATCTGTGCCTATTATTATTTCTTAAACAAACATCACTGCATTCATTTGTTTCTGACATTCTTGTAGTTGTGACTTCTAGTAATCAAGTATATATTTTTAAAAAAGCAATATACACGTAAGTTTGAGGAGGGAGGGTCATGGAATCTAGTAGCCTCATCAAGGAGTAGGAAGAGCAAGTTACTTAGACGTCACTTCTTTAGACAAACATGTGTTGTCATGGAACACATTCGTGCTATAAAGAATGCATTTTATAATATAGGCATGCATTTCACTCTTCCAGCCCAGAATGAGAAAGATGGCGATCAGGACCTTTTGTTTAAGT
Source organism: Hyaena hyaena (assembly GCF_003009895.1). Lineage (NCBI taxonomy): Eukaryota > Metazoa > Chordata > Mammalia > Carnivora > Hyaenidae > Hyaena > Hyaena hyaena. The sequence continues at coordinate 1,099,560 of NW_024081189.1, forward strand.
TAAACTAAGATTGAAAGGCCAGGGCATCAGTGGGTTTTCTTTCATTCCCAGCCCTGAGCTCCCAGTCTTGTTCGCTCTACATCTTATTCTGACTCTTTCAGACCTCTCTGATCTCTACTGTCTGTTCCTGTAGTAATGAGGGCTTTTCCCGTGCATCAGAATACTGGCTTGTGTGAGAGTCATCTCTGAAGTTCATGGCCCTCGTTTTCCTTTTCTGTAAGTCAACGTGATTGCATGATTTCAAATGAAGTACATCATCATGCACTCACTGCCGTCTATTTTCTTCTTCTCTTTTTGTAGGAACCATCTCTTCCACCAAATTACAAGTATCTCAGGGACGCGATTTAGTCCTATTCTTTTCTTCATCTGTTTTGTTCTTATTTATCTTAATACTGGGCACCAGGAATATAACTAACAATGATAATCAATTGTTGACACAAAAGGGGTTAGGGTGAAAGGTCAAGAAGGGCAGGACTGGGAAAACCTGAAGTTTTCAAGGACCTGAATATAAATAAAGTGTTTTACTAATCTGGCCCATCACGCAAAGAGATCCTGACAGTTGGAGCTGACCATGATAGCACTTAAGAGCAATAAATGTGAGACACTGAACTTTGGGAACCAACTTCCTGTGCACAAATTTTGGTCACAGGAGAAGGAAACACTTGGTGACTCTTAGTCGGCCTCAAGATCAACAAATCCTCACTGGGATATGATTGGTAGAAACACCAATTTTCTCGGGCTTTTGCAACTTTCATAGAAAGAGTCCAGGTATCATTGGACCCTATTTGGTGTTTCCAGGCACAATATTTAAAGAATGAAATCAGTAGATTGGAGTTCACGCACAGGAAGGTTTGGGTTAGAAGGGGGCTTGAATCATGTTATATGATGGACTTTCATTTGTATCCTCTGGAAGACCACACTTAGGAGACATGCTAGCTGGCTTCAGATATTTGAGGGATTTTCTTCAGGAAAAGGGGTTTGCTTTGTTTCCCAAGGCCAGCCTCCATATTTTTTTTGGTATTTTTTTCTCTCGGTACCTGAAACAAGTCTGACACCAAGTAGGCATTCAAGAAATAAGTTGCATAACTACAAGCACAAGAAAATTAAACTGGCATTAGTTGTGGACCCTATAGATTCTGGCCCTGTAGGAGAATTTTACAGCATTCAGCACTGACCATGGGTGGAATGAGCTGTTTCTGAAGGTAGTGACCTCTCTGATATTGGGATTTCACCCCTCTAGAGGTTAATCCTTTAGTGGGAATGTAACAAAGGAGAGTCACGTGTGAGGAAAGGGGAAAAACAGGCAGTGAATGAATGCTATCTAAAGCCCTTTCCAATCCTAAATCTTACAGAATCCATAAATGCTATCTCTAGCTTTAGGGGATAGAAAAGACTGTTGAATTTTTTGAAAAGCCAACTGAGGAAGGTATGCACTGCAGACTTTGCATGGATTCAGCTCTGCTGCAGGAAAGCAGCAGCTTCTTACCAAGACCACAAGACAGTTTATTTGAGCCTGGAGGACTTGCTAGCTACTGACTCTCATGGAAAATAAGCTTAAGGAAGCTTATTATTGTGAAAACAAAAGTATTATGTTGGGATACCGGCATTCTTTATAATTCTAGAATACGACAAAACTGATCAAATTTAAAAAATAAACCAGGGTATGATGAAAGGATGTAAATTAAGTGGAATGTTACTATGGGAATTTCACGAACACAAATTGAATGTTAGCTTTAACAAAAGGAGAGTTTTCTATTAACCTGTATAATATGTGTGCATGGACTTCAGTATTCTTTAGTAGCATCTTTGCCTAAGACTCTTTTGAGATTTGCACAAAGAAAATTTTCACTAAGTGCTGGCATTGAGAGCAAATTGGAGCACAACTGGGAATAATGTTTCGGGCATCTTTTGGTTTGTTTGTTCCCCTACTAATTATTTTATGTGACTGTACAAATTGGCACGAATTTCAGGCTAACAAGTATACCAAAGAAGCCTTTGAACTAAATCTGATTAGACAACTATTTTATGTCAGAAGTGATATAATTCATCAAGATATGATAAATGGGAGCAAAAGATAAGTTATAGAACATGCTCAGATCAAGCTTAGAGACTAGAGTTAAGGATTTTCAAGACTACGTACCTTATCATGCAGTCTTTGTATAACTGAGTGACCTGCTTTTGTTAATTTGACTCTATTCTTTTATTCTTGTCCCAAGAGTTATTATTCATTATTAGTTCAGTGCTGCCAGATTTTTTTAAAGATAGAATTTAAAAAATTAATGTTTTATTTATTTCTGACAGAGAGAGAGAGAGAGAGAGACAGCATAAGCAGGGGAGGGTCACAGAAAGAAGGAGATACAGAATCTGAAACAGGCTCCGGGCTCTGACCTAGCTGTCAGCACAGAGTCCAACGCGGGGCTCAAACCCACGAACCGTGAGGTCATGACCTGAGCCAAAGTCAGACGCCTAACCGACTGAGCCACCCAAGTGCCTTTAAAGATAGAATTTAAATTAACATTTAAAAATATTTCCTGGAACTCAAGAAATCATGTATCATTACATAAAGCTGTGTTACAAGGGAGGCCATTTGTTACCTATGATGTTAAAGGTAAGCTTAATTCAGAAAGCTATTGTTTGTTGATTTCCCTATGGCTGCAGTGAAACACATTGCACATTAAATAGACATATACCATAACTCCAATATACATATAGCCAACGACACATCTCAAGGATGATAAAGAACTCTTTAAACTAGATTTTGTAATGCAAAAGGGGGAAGAATGGTTGAGTTTATAATCCCCTTTGAATGTTATCAACTATTGCTTTACAGATGGGATAACAAAGATAAAAAGGAATCCACTTATCAGTAATGTTTGAAATGTGGCACTCTTTCCTTCCCAAAGAAGAAGATAAATTTCTTCTCTTTATGTATACTTATTAAACAAGAATACGAATAATGGCCTGTATTTCACTGTATGATGCTGCCTATCAGAATAATCTTATACATAAAATTTTAAGCAATAATCAATTTCATTACGGAATTCATACAGCTGTGTTATTTTGCTTTGCCTGATATCCAAACCCTCCCTAATACACAACGTAATTAATTAACTTTAACTTATTCATTTGGATAACATGACTTATAAACTCCATATCCACTGTAGTAATTCATCAGTGGTATCAAATATGTCGTAGGGGTTTTGGCAAACCCTTAACATTTGCCAGTTCCTAAACATAATGTACATTGGAAGCCACCAGATTTAGCATAGCAGAACCAAGCCAAGTATCAAAAACACACCATCGCTACCATCACTACTGCCACCACCACCAGCGTCATCATCTTTCTCATCACCTTTTCTCATCACCTTTATTGGGAAGCTGGCCAACAAGAATTATTTAGTTGATTATAAAGCACCAGTCATTTGCTTTGTTAATGGGTACTTTCTTCTCTTTATTATCAGACTTTGCCTCTATTCTCATCAAGACATATTACATAGAATTAAGACCTGTATCATTCCCTTATCCAAGTGGCACCCCCTTCTCTCAAAATACCTTCTCTCAAAATAGCTTCACTTGTCAGTTTATCAACTTTTGGTACATTAATGGCAATACAGTAAACTGGAGGATATTTTCCTAGCCATTTGCCTGTGGATAACATATTAACTATCCTCATTTAATAAAATGTTTCAACTAAGCTGCATTGGTAAATATAAAGAAGTCTCTGCCACAGATGGCAACATTATACCAAAGAAATGAGGCTTTTCCTTACTCCTCACCAACAAGTTTGCAGCGCTAAGTCTCCACGCATTTTGAAGGCTAGAACAACACAAGTTCACTCAAGATGATGCATTGAAAGCAAGTAAGAGCAAAGGCTCTATCTTTCAAGACTAAATAAAAAAATCTTCAATAAAATATTTTCTTACCACCAAAAATTCTATATGTTTTAATTTATGGACAAATGCAGAAATCTTTTATTATCTCAAAGTAGAGCTTAACTTGAAGCAAAAGCCAATACAACAATGATTAGATGCCTACCTGAGCCAACATTTATTTTTTGGCCTTTTGATTTGTGACCTGACATCATTTTACTCTTTGTGTGTCTTCTGGTCATTAGGATGAAAATAGTAGGAAAAAACCTTTACTAGATGATCTTTCAGTGGTGAGTAATGAATGCTTCCTCTGCTGATAGCGCAAAAGCTCGGGGCAAGATTTGCTAGAGAATTAGACTTTGTTAGCTTTCCTTTCGGCCAGTAATATTCATCTGCTAAAATGTGAGACAAAAATAAACCTTTATCTTTTAAAGTGTTTTACCCAGTAACCAAGAATAACAAAGTTATTCGCAAGAACCAAGTTCTTAGCACAGTTAAGACTTAGATAGTTTGGGGGCGCCTGGGCGGCTTAGTCGGTTAAGCGTCCGACTTTCTCGCTTAGGTCATGATCTCGCGGTTCGTGGGTTCGGGCCCTGCGTTGGGCTCTGTACTGACGGTCAGCTCGGAGCCTGGAGCCTTGTTTCAGTCTGTGACTCCCTCTCTCTCTGACCCTCCCCTGCTCACGCTGTCTCTCTCTCGCCTAGAAATAAATAAAACATTAAAATAAAAAAGAATTAGATAGTTTGATCTGCCATTGTTAACTTTTTGTCTATGCATTTCTGACTTCATGATGACGTCAGTCTTTTCCTCGCTCTAACTTGGCTGAAGTGACACAGTGGAAGAACCATTTCTATTGTCTGGTTTGATGACAAAGTATTGTGGCTAGATTATATCAGTGGCCCTAGCTTGTTGAGAGTGGTTTTGTTTGTTTATTTTTTAAGTTTGTGATCAAGTAATATGGCATTTAGAAAAATCCCAACAGAATTGTTTGCAATTCCATCCTTCTGAGAAAAAAACAATCCCAATAGGACATATATAACTAAGAAGGTTGTTTGCCTTTCAAACACTAGACGCTTATTTCAAGGATGTTGTAATTCATTAAAAAATGCATTAATGTCTCTTTCGATATTGCCTCAAGAATTGATGCTACATTTTTTTTTTTTTGAATTTTGGGAAATATTACAAAGTCCTTAACAACTATGTCTGGTAATTAATGATCCTAACATTTTATCAAATCATGTGAAAACACAAACACATTGGTAGAACAGACACAAGTGCCTTATTTATGTTATGTTGTATTATGGTATACTATTTACTTATTTATTTATATGCAGAGAGAATGTGTGGGGAGAGGGGCAGAGGGGGAGAGAGTGAGAGAGAGATAAACAGAGAGAGAATCTCAAGCAGATTCCATGCTCAGTGTGGAGCCAGATAAAGGGCTCGATCCCACAACCCTGGATCATGACCTGAGCCAAAATCAAGAGTCAGATACTCAACTAACTGAGCCACCCCGGTGCCCCACTTATGTCATTTATTGAGTGATAATTTATCTAAGAGTAGGCAAGAGTTTTCTTCCATTTACTCTACCTTCCATATGTCTGCTCCTGTAGAAACACAAAGATGTTAAGTTTTCCTGGAAGCTTATAGTCAACAAAGATGACATTTAGGGCAATACTTCAAAAATTGAAGGGAAATAATAATATTTCTAAGGAAACACATATTACTAATCTGATTATTAATGGTCCTAGTAGAATAAAACTGGAACAAGTATATCTTCTCTCACTGCCCCCCGTTTTCAGGAGAATAGACGGATTAATAATACAAATTAGACTGTTGAGCCCTACTCAGCATTCACTTACATGCTGTGTAATCTGAAATATTTATAACTTCACAGTGTAACCATGGCTAGAAATCCTTTAAATTTGAAGGTTTAAAAAATTATGTTGTTGCATATAGTTTGCAATTGTGTGGAACAACCAATAGTATGTATATAATCTCTCATGAAGCTAATTAATAAAGTTAATTAAGAAAGCTTTACTTTAGGAAAAAATGAGCACTAGGTGATTTAATGGCCAAATCCAAAATTAATACCCAAACTGACCTATAATTTTAATCTTGACCACGCTGGTTGACTATTGGTTGTGTTTAGAATGGAAAAGAGGTTTAGAGTTGAAGGACAATATTGGATTTATTAAAGAGGCCTTTGCTCTGAGAAAGTTACCTCTGTGTTATTGAAGAAAGTGTGCTATAATCCAATCATCTCTGCTCTTAAATTTTAAGAGGTTGACTTATGACTTTGTTGCAAAGTGTGAGTTCTGACTGCTTATCTATGGAAGCTAAAATGCACACCATGTGGCGCGAACACACACACACACACACACACACACACACACACACTACGATTACAGAGAGATAGTTTGATCAGGTACCAGATTAAAATGCAAATCAAAATAGACCTAGCCTCTGATAGATGAAATGCAATCGACTACTTTTTTTTTTTTTTTTTTTTTTTTTAAGAATCACAGGAGATCCCGGCTGGCTCCGTCGGTTAGGGGGTCCCACTTCAGCTCATATCATGATCTCATGGCTCCTGAGTTCGAGCCCCGCATTGGGCTCTGTGTTGCCAAGCTTGGAGCTTGGAGCCTGCTTTGGATTCTGTGTTTCCCTCTCTCTGCCCCACCCTCCTCAAAATAAACACACGGTAAAAGAATTACGAACTTCAAAAGTTGTTAAACTGAAAAATGCTAAATTATTGAAGACCTTTTTCTTCTTTTTGCTCTGACAGTTGTACTAATGACTGCTGGTCTAGACCTTGGCGTTACTGGCTTCATAATGTTTCTTTCTTACTACACTGGGAACTGGACTGTGAAGCATTTTGTAAACAAAATAATTCTTTGCCACAGAAGGTCTTGCTGGAGTCTTCTCATCATCGGAAAAGCAGAAGTTTTATGTTTTTTTTTTTCATTTTTGAAGATCATTTTCAAGCTAGAGCTGTTATACGTGACAGCATTCTCCTGAGCAGAATCTATTAATTGGTAGAAGTGATTTGTTTGCTCTTCATTTACAGCTAATTATATACAGTTACATGGCCCTTTGTCTCTTAAAGTCAACACTACACAAAAAACAGCAGCAAGGTCTCATTTGTGTTGTATTCCACACAACAACAAATTGTATGAAACAATTCAATACAACAAACTGTATGAAAAATACAATTCATTTTGCTAATTTAATATTGGAAGTTATTAGGAAAACAGTATTTTGAGGACATTGCAATCAGCCCATATGAGAACCTAATCTTATATTAACATTAGACTTCCATACAAAAGGGCTAATAAAGTATGATACAGGGAAAGGTTTGTATTGTACCTAAAGCCTTTCTCAGAAGAACCAGAAATTCATTGAGGATTTTTTTTTTTTTGCCTGAATACAAGCAAGACTTATACGATTTAATGTAAGTTCTCAGCAATAGAATATCAATAAGAAAATAGCTACAGGAAAAAAAAAAACATATGGCAGTTTTTCCAACCAAAAGCTCTACTATTCCTGATAATCCAAGGTAAACTCTTCATCTAATAACCAGGGCAGACGTCAACGTTGACCACATTTGGTGGTGAATCAATTGGATGTTAAACATAAGAAGCTTCAGATGTATCACTCTGGTGATTTAAGGGAAGGGAAGAGAAGAGTACATTTCCATGTGGACGTAGATAGTGCCAATCACATTTAAGCACTTCTAAGGAGGGGTAGCAAAACTCCAATATCTTTGCTATATTTTCAAGGTTTTGAAAGTGGGTGACTGTTTACATAGTGTTCATTTGCGATTGATTTCAGGAAATGGAAATTCCAGCTGGAATTTGAAGTGGTGTCTGTGCACGCGGTCTTCCATTTATCGTTCCATTCACTGTTCCCTTTCTGAAACTTCATGGCCTCTTTATTTCTAAGTTGTCTTTTGAGGGTGATTTATGCATTTTTTGGTCTTTTTCCCCCCCTCGCTTCAGATTTAAACTTAGAAAGAAGAAGGTAAGAAATAAGAGCTCTGGAGACCACCTGGGGCAATGTTAATTTGTTCTTAGTTAATAAAACTTTGACTCACTGTTTTCTCGTGCTTGTCCTCTCCTTTGCACCCCTCTTGCCCTCCAAATGATGACAGGGAAGGAAAATGAAGCAGCTAGCTTTTCGATTTCATATAATTTTACAGATACAGATCATTTGTAATTCATCAAGATTTTACTTAGGAAAAATGTCTACATGTAAAATGTCTTCAATGAGCTTGAAAAGTTTGTTGAAATCATCCATATCTCTAAATTTGTAAAACATAGCTGACAACTTTAATTTCTTTTGAAACCTGTGTCCCATTTTTTCCTTTCCGGGATATTCCACTGGCATTTTTTTTCTATTATTCTCAAACATGGTTTCCAACTTTTTAATAACAGTGTTAGTGAGATTCAACTCACAAATAATAAAATTCACCTCTTTAAAGTAGTATATGATCCAGTGGCTTTAAAAAAATATATATCCTCATAGTTTTGAAACCATTGCCACTATCCAATTTTTGTTTCTAAATTTCAAAATGTCACTGATAGGTGACATGAATTTTAGAGGCTTTCGTAAAGATAGTAGTTTATTTTAGTAATCGTTTCTTCTTTGTTATACTGATAGTCACCTTAAAGCATTGCACTATAATTAACAACATCACTTCCCCTAATTACAGTCTATTAAATCTGGAGAGACACTTTGGACTTCCGGGATAGTACAATCTTTAAGAATCTTCAAGGGGTCTCTGGGTGGCTCAGTTGGTTAAGCGTCCAACTTTGGCTCAGGTCATGATCTTGGGGCTTGTGGGTTCCCACCTTGTGTCGGCCTCTGTGCTGACAGCTCAGAGCCTGGAGCCTGCTTTAGGATTCTGTGTCTCCCTCTCTCTCTGCCCCTCCCCCCATTCATGCTCTGTCTCTCTCTGTCTCAAAAATAAACATTAAGAAAAAGAATATTCAATATTGCAGGAGTTGTCCCTTTTTGTAGCTCATTAAATTTAGATTTAAATTCCAGTTAGTTAACATACAGTGTAATATTAGCTTCAGGTACACAATATAGTGATTTAACACTTCCATACGACACCCAGTATTCATCACAGCAAGTGCACCTCTTGATCCCCATCACCCATCTCACCCCCAACCCCACCTCCCCTCTGGTAACTATCAGTTTGTTCTCTGCAGTTTAGAGTCAGTATTTTGGTTTGCCTCTCTTTTTTTCTACACCAGAATTCACTCGTTTTGTCTTGTAAATTCCACATGTGAGTGAAATCATATGATATTTGTCTCTCTCTGACTTATTTTGCTTAGCATAATACTCTCTAGCTCCATCCATGTCGTCACAAATGGAAAGATTTCATTCTTGTTCCGTGGCTGAGTGATATGATGCCATTGCATAAATATATGTGCAGGACCTGTCCTTTCGTGCAAAGGAATGTAGAGTGTATTGGGTGCTGAACAGGAATTTGGTGCACTCAACAGCCCTAATGCTTTATCAAATATAGTATATGGTGATCTGTTGCTCTCATCAGTAATTTGCATCTAGCCCCCCATGTGATTTGTCCTCTGTCTGTTTCCTCTGGAATGACACTGAACTAATTTCATCAATAGCAGCTTATGATAGACTGAATAGAAGCAGTAGACTTAAGCTGTCAATCTTTAACAAGTATCACTGATTTATAGGGCAGTTCAGAAAAGGGGTCAAAGATGCAGCTAATCGTTATTCCTTTCATAATGGTAAATGCTGTGAGCTGTGGTAGTTTGGCCACTGCTAAGTGTGAAATAGAATTCAGAAGTCTTTTTTTAGTTTACACTGGGAAACATTCTCTGAAGAGACAAATATTGGCAGATACATATGGATGTGTTACTAAAACATTATAAGATACGTATTTATGTGTGGGTTAATGTGGGAGTATATCAGATGTGTGACCAGTGTAGTCAAAGAAAATTCAGTCATAATAAAACAGTGGATAGTGTAATAAATAAGCAACAACACTAAGCTAATCTGTATAATTTATAACATAACAATGAAGTCATAATAATAACTATAGTAATTCAGCATTATGTGCTAGGCATTTTCACATGCAATGGAACATTTAGATATAACATGGCCCTACAGGGTAAGCATTAATATCCTTCTAGGGATGAGGAAACCCAAGATTAACATTTGTGACTTGGGGCATCTGGGTGGCTCAGTCGGTTAAGTGTGTGACTTTGGCTCAGGTCATTATCTCACGGCTTGTGAGTTCGAGCCCCGCATCAGGCTCTGTGCTGACAGTTTGGAGCCTGGAGCCTGCTTTGGATTCTGTGTGTCCATCTCTCTCTGCCCCTCCCCCACCCAAACTCTGTCTGTCTCTCTCTCTACCCCCCCCCAAATAAATAAACTTTAAGAACATTATAAAATTTGTGACTTGACTAAGAACACCTAGGAAGTATACTGTAGAACCAGTATTACAAATGCAGGGTTCTTAGACACTGTTAAAGCAATGGACTTGATAAAGGTCATTTGGTGAGTCATAGAAATGTGGAGTTGTGTAACGATTTAGGTATACTTGCTATGGTCATGTGGTTTTTTGATAAGTTTTTCTGGGTTTGTTTATGACTCTCTTCTCTCCACAGCCTTAGGAAATATTAAGTTCATATAACAAATAAATTCATCCTACATATTTTGTTTTTTATTTTGGTTGGGGCATGTGTTTGACTTCCATGTGGCCTTTGGGTTCATGGGGCATTTTCAAGAGAAACATTTTTCCTTTATTCACCATCTGCATTATAGTCCAGCCTGTTTACATTGCTGTAAAATCAATTAAATTTGAGAACAAACAAAGCTACTACCTTTGAAATAGATCATCCATAAGATGTATGTTCCCCTGTACATTTTTCTCCTTTGGAGTTTTAAATAAGAGGTTGGAAGTGGCCAATTTTAGCTAACGATGACCAAACGGTTAGGTTTTCATAAGAAACACACTGCTAGATAGGTTCAGAAGATGGGGAATGTTTTGACTCAGACTCAGTTAGTCATGGGTGGCAATGGGGAATGAATTATATTTACATCAAGATTCATTTTTCTCTTGTATTTTTATTTCCTTTTATTACCCATTCTTGAAGTCAGTGGGTGTGAGGATGAGCAAGCTCATATTAATATGGCTTTTAGGATGGCAAAAAAATGATTATGTTAACTCTTTGGAATTACATGGAAATGATGACAATTTATTAATATTTAATTTAAAACACACATAAGCCTCTAGTCCAGATAAATTTCATAGATGGATACAATATTGGAGATTCTGGAGATTGTACAAACGGGGAATGCAAATAGTGATTTACTTTCATTTCTTAGTACTACTCATTTCGTTCGAGATCTGTACGGATTAAAAATACTTTCAGATACTTTATCCAAAATTATTTAATCACTTTGGGATTCACAGAACATTGTTCCAAGGGCAGTGCTTTGAGCCTGTAATGTTGAGAATTCTGAACACTGTTTTATCACACCATGCCATTGGAAAAATATCGTGATGAATCTAGTTTATATTTTCATGCTTTAAATTCATAAATATTGCCAAGTTCATAATTCAGTTAAAATCTAAAGTGTGTATTCAACAATTTTAAATTTTCTGATTTCTCCATTAACATTAAACAGCTGCTCTCTATTTCCACAAAGATTAAGACCAGAAAGGACAACACTTACTGTGTGAAGGATATAGACTAGCATTAACAAAATCCTCCTATCAGCTTGGCGAGATGTTAGACAATGTTATCAAGAGAGTTGTTAGCCATCTATGCCAGAGATTTTAAAGTCAATGGTGTTTCTGGGAATGCATTAGGTACAGTTTTCAATTCAAAACAAAAAGAAGAGTGTAATAAATTCTGAAGTTTTTTTCAACCCTATAATTTTGTGCACATTTTATTATAATAAATATCTTGCTTTAATTATAGTGTGTCATCATCAGAAATTGGAAACGTATTTCAGGACAGCAAATGCACTAACCTATACAGCTATTTGAATACACCAACACTGGGTTTATTAAGAAGTCATTTTGAGGAAAGAATGTCCAACTCCAGATCTATAATCTCAACTTCCTACTGGACACTTTCACCAAAACACATGCATGTCTGTAAGAGGTACCCGGAGGCAACTCAAAACCCCAAAAGGCTACTCAGAACCAAAATGATTTAGAATATTCTCAAGTCAGTTGTTCATCTTGAGTTAATGTTTTTTCCCACCAACCCAATAGCCTCAGAGAGAAAGGTGAGTCATACATGACGTTGTCCCACTTTCCTTTCCCTTATCCCAAATGTCAACGATTTCATTAACCCTGATATACTTCCAGAAATATATCAAATCAGTCCCTTCTTCTTTATCTCCAGCAACATGGTATATTTCACCTAGAATATGACTGCATGAGTTTCCGAGAACATTTCCTGCTTCCATTCTTTCCTACCCTTTCCAGGTAACTCTCCACTTGGCTTCTAAAATTTGGCAGTGGCCCCCACTTGCATGTATAAAATAAAAGTAAAAATCTTAACTATGGGTTAAAAATAATCCCTTCTTGGTCTAGTCCTTGACTATATCTCTGGCCTCATCTCCCAACCTTCTCCATATAAAATTCACTCACCCAGTAAGAACAACTCATTTTCTTTCAAGGGATCCGCTTGTTTATATCCTAGTCTTTCTGCCTGGATCTTCCTCTTTGCCTGCCCACCTAACCATGTTCAAATATAATCTGTAGAGTAACCAACCTGCTTCGCTCCTTTTATATGCTTACACATTAACTGCCACTATTATGGTACATACTGCATCTTATTGCCATTACCACTAATCCGTCTCTCTCACTAGACTGAACTGGGGAATAGTGACATGGGGCATAGTGACAGTCAATATGTAGGTCATGTTTATATCTCCAGTACCTCGATAGATCTAGCACATAGTTGAGGTTTAATAAACTTAATATTATTGGTCAAGTAGAATTTTTCCGAGAGTTGGAAGGAGCTAAAATAACATCTACTTAGGGTTCATATAGTTTCACAGCTTTCTTTAAGTTGTATGTTAATAGTTACTCTTGGGCAAATGGTCAACTTGAAGAAAAAAATGGCCCAATGGTAACAAAACTTTTAGAGGTAAAGCTGTAAATCAGGCTAGTTTCTCCCATGCAGTGCTTGGCTCTGTTTTTAGACATGACTCACTAAAACTAGTCAAGCTCCAGCAAGCTAAGCAATGAACTTTTCTGGAAGAATTTGTCAAAAATTCTAAGTTGAAAACATTTTAGAATGTTTGCAGATAAATAGAGAATTAAAATGCCTGAATACTCTATAGATGAGAATTTTTTTTCTTCAGAAGTCAATTTCAAAATATATTATATTATGCTTTCAGCTTTATTGAGATATGATTGACAAATACAATTGTAATATAAAGTGTACAACACAATGATCTATATATGTATGCCTAGTGAGAGGTTCCCCACCATCGAGTTACTTAACACATCCGTAGCCTCACATATTTACCGTTTTTTGTGCTGAAAAAACTTAAGTTCTACTCTCTTGGCAAATTGCAATACACGTATTATCAACTATAGTCACAATAGTATGCATTATATTCTCAGACCTATTCATCTTTAAAACATTTTTTAAATGTTTATTTTTGTGTGTGTGTGAGAGAGAGACAGAGTGTGGGGGAGGGGCAGAGAGAGAGGGAGACACAGAATCCAAAGCAGGCTCCAGGCTCTGAGCTGTCATCACAGAGCCTGATGTGGGCCTTGAACTCACGGACTGCGAGACCGTGACCTGAGCCGAAATCAGACACTGAACAAACTGAGCCACCCAGGCGCCCCAAACCTATTCATCTTAAAACTGAAAGTTTGTAGCCTTTTCCTGGCCTCTCCTTATACCCATCCCCCCTCCACCAACTCTCTGTTTCTATGAGTTTGACATTCTCACTCTGCCTGCCTGCCTTCCGTTTCTTCCTTCCTTCCTTCCTTCCTTCCTTCCTTCCTTCCTTCCTTCCTTCCTTCCTTCCTTCCTTCCTTCCTTCTGTTCCTTCCTTCTTTCCTTTCTTCCATTTCTTCCTTCTTTCTTTCCTTCTTTTCCTTTTTCTCCCTTCCTCCCTTCCTTCTTTCTAAGATTCCATATATAAGTGATACCATGCAGTATTTGTTTCCCTCTGTCTCGCTTATTTCATTTACCATAATGCCTTCTACCTTGGTTCATGTTGCTGCAAATGACAGGATTTTCTTCTTTTTAAAGGCTGAATAATATTCCATCACACACACATATACATTTTCTTGATCCGTTCATGTGCTGACAAACACACTTAGGTTGTTTCCATACCTTGGCTCATGTGACTACTACCGCAATGAACACGGGGATGGATGTAGATGTATCTTTGAGATCGTGGTTTTGTTTCCTTCGGATATATACTCAAAAGTGGGACTGCTATATCACATGGTGGTTCTATTTTTAACTTTTGGGTGAAGCTCCGTACTGTTTTCCGTAATAGCTACCAGTTTGCATTTCCACCAGTAGTGTACAAAGCTTCCCTTTTCTTCACATCCTTACAAGCACTTGTTATCTCTTGTCTTTTTGATGATGCTGGCCATCCTCGATGGGGTAAGGTGACATCTCATTGTGGTTTTGATCCATATTTCCCTGATGATGAGTGATGTTGAGCACCTTTTCATGTACCTGTTGGCTATTTGTATGTCTTCCTGGGGAAATGTCTATTCGGGTTCTTTGACCATTTGTTAATTTTTTAAAAAAAATTTTTATTTTTGTTATTGAGTTATGTGAGTTCCATGTATATTTTAGATATTAACTCCTTAATGGATTTGTGGTTTACAAATATTTTCTCTTATTTCATTGGTTGTCTTTTCATTTTGTTGATGGTTTCTTTTGCCGTGTGGTAGCTTTTTAATTTGATGTAGTCCTACTCATCTGCTTTTGTTTCTGTTGCTTTTGCTTTTGGTTTCAAATCCAAAAACTCATTGTCAAGACTGATGTGAAGAACCTTACCTATATGTTGTCTTATAGGAGTTTTATGGCTTCAGGTCTTACATTCCAGTCTTTAATACATTAAAAAGTTTTTTAAAATCTTTTTATTTATTTTTGAGAGAGAGAGAGAGACAGAACACAATTGGGAGAGGGGTAGAGAGAGAGGGAGACACAATCTGAAGCAGGCTCTAGGCTCTGAGCTGTCAGCACAGAGCCCGACACGAGGCTCGAACACATGAACTGTGAGATCATGACATGAGCCGAAGACAGTGCTTAATCGACTGAGCCCCCCAGGTGTCCCCATTTAAAATTTTTTTTAACACATTTTAATTGATTTTTTTGTGAGTAGTATAAGACAGGGGTCCAGTTTCATTCTTTTGCATGTGGCTGTCCAGTTTTCCCAACACCATTTGTTGAAGAAGCTGTCTTTTCCCCACTGTATAATTTCAGTCATTAATAACTCTCTTGATATAAAACTAATATAACTAAATTATATGGCTAATTCATGACCCAATGGCCTGCGACCTAAAAAGAAATTAATCTGTAGAAAGCCAGATTTTATAAAAAATAAGAATTATAATAAAATTTGGGAAAAATGATTCACGGAGTCATTTTGCAAATTACTTATGCTCATTTTCATAAAATTCATTTGTTACTCTGATAATAGGAAGGGATTTTGAAATTTCAATAGGTTGATAAACCATATAAGATCATTTGGACTTTTTTGTTGCAATCTTATAGATAGCCCTATGAATTTTCCTTATTTGAAACAACAACCCAGTAATTAATCTCACTGAAGTATTGCATCTGTGATGAACTATCTTCTAGTCTGCTAGATCATGGCCAGTGGTAAGCTGCCAGCCACCTCTGGAGTCGCCCGTTCCTTGTGACTTTCCTAAGATGTTTCCTCACACTGAGTTGTCATTTCTCTCAGATTTACCCTCAGAGCTTCACAGTGGAAGTGTGTTCATTCCCTTATATGGTGGTCAAGTTATTGGAAAGTGGACATCAAGCATCCCCCACACTTCTTTTCCTCACAGTACACATTGTGGAATTTTGGGCTCACTCACAATATTGGCTGTCTGCTTCTGGAAACACTCGTTTGTCAAATATGGTGCAAAGAATTGCATATGATACTGCAGATGAGATCTCACTTGTGGTGGGGCTTTGCAACTCATGGTCTGGATGCTTCAGATATGAAACCGAAGCCTAATTTTGGATAGATAGCTGGTACTTGTGTGAATATTTCAAAATAAATATCTGAGTGCACCTTGATTTATGTATGGTAATGTTGGTCATTTTTACTCTCTTAGTTCCTACTTGAAGTGGTTCCACACTGTCTTACAGAAATTTTCCTTAAATCTGAAACTAATTAATTTCCACTGTTGCAAGTTCTGACTGTTTTAATCTGCTTTATAAGCTCGCTTTAAAACTCCATACCCTCTTTTGATAAACCTTCCCTCCCCACTTTACCAGTGCTCGAGATATTTTAGAACAGTTTTTGAGGTATTCCTGCTGAGTTAGCACCTTGTAAAAACTTTCCCATTATGCTATCAACAATCTGTAAAGGAGTAAATAAGAGGCTTAAGCAAAAAATAATTTAAATGTCCAATAACAATAAGGAAATAGCTGCCCTATAAAGAAATAGTACTAGGAGAAGAGAATTTTGCTTTCTAATTAAAAAGAGGGTGTAAAGAAGCTTCCTAGGTTTAAAAAAAAATTGTCCAGAGGCAGTTTAATTCTTTTTGTTGGGAGATGTATTTTTTATTGAAATACAGTTGACGTACAACGTTGTGTTAGTTGCAGGTGCACAACCAGAGTGATTCTAGAATTATATACATTACGAAATGCTCATCGTGAGTGTCATTACCATCTGTGACAATACATTATTACAATATCATTGACTGTATTTCTTATGCTATGCTCTTTTTCCTTCTCATTGTTGTTATTATTATTATTATTATTATTATTATTATTATTTTGGTCCTGGGGAAGGGAAGGCAGGCAGTATCACAAGCCCTCCGCTTGGGGGTATCACAAGCCCTCCCTGCTTCCCATTGCCTTTGATGGGGAGGTTCATGTGCTCAGAGGAGGTCAGGGAGGGCTTGAGCTTGGGCCAGTTGCTGAGACGCACCAGGTAGGCGGAGAGCAGTCCAGGCAGCTGAGGGCCAGGACCTGGTGAATCAGCCACAAGTCCAGCAGGTTGTAGTTCTTAAAGGAGATCCTGTTGCCCATGAAAAAGATCTGCCCCTCCCCACCATCAGGTTCTGGAGGAGCAGGGTCTCAAAAGGCTTCACGTGCCCCAGTAGTGCCTTCTTGCCTGCCTCATAGTTGGTGTACATAAGGATGAGGGATCTACAGCGAGATTCTCCAAGTTGTCATGTTCCATGTGCACCAAGGTCATATCTCCTGCTGCCCCTTCCCATACTGCCCGGGGAGTGGCCCGGGTGTCACAAGATGGCATTGGGCTGGTACAGGGTAAGGTGTCCATCTTGGAACTTGGGAAGTTGCCCATACAGACAGCACGCCTGGAGAGAGCCTTGTAGCCAGGTCTCCTTGGTCACCACCTCCCCCTTTCAATTCTTCCCCCAGTCAGCCAGGAGCATGCCCATGGCCTTGAACAGGGAAATCGACAATGCAGTAGGACAGCATGGACACTGTGCAGTCAGAGGTGGTGGTGGTGGTGGCAGAGCTCCTATGCTATACTTTTTATCCCCATGACTTATTTATTCTATAACTGGAAGTGTGTATCTTTTAATCCCCTTCAGCTATTTCATCTGTCACCCCCACTCTCCTTCCCTCTGGCAGCCACCCTTTGAAGTAGTTTAATTCTTTTAAAAAAATTTTAATGTTTATTTATTTTTGAGAGAGAGACAGAAAGACAGAGTACGAGTTGAGGAGGGCAGAGAGAGAGGGAGACACAGAATCTGAAGCAGGCTCCAGGCTCTGAGCTGTCAGCACAGAGCCCGATGCGGGGCTCAAACTCATGAACCAACCGAGAGATCATGACCTGAGCTGAAGCCGGACGCTTAACGAACTGAGCCACCCAGGTGCCCCTCAAAGATTTTAAGTTATCTGTACACTCGATGTGGGGCTGGGACTCACAACCCAGACATCAAGAGTGGCATGCTATATCGCTTTGGCCATTCAGGCACCCCTGAAAAGTAATAAAGCTTTTCTAAAGTGAGAAATAATGAAAAAACCCCAGAACAACCTGTTATGCTTTAAGTTGCACGTTCATTGCACCAAGCAAGGAACACCTGCATGAGATTTCTATTCAAACAGGAGAAGCTTGTTTGTATTGACCACTGTTATCTCCATTTTGACTCTGGGTAAATTTTCCCAAATTCTAAGAATATAATGGACAGAAAAAATCCCAGATTGGCTGTTAATTGGAAATGTCTTTGCAAAAATTTCAGTAATGAAAATATTAACAGTAATGTCTACTTTTATTGAAGTATTCTATTAAAAATGTCTTGCCCTATTCGTAACTTGCCTTGTGCTTTTTCTATTATACTTTGATATTTTTCAAGTTCATTAACATGTCAGTGGGAAATTGAATTTAAAGACCATGTTTTTCACCCAGCACTTTTTATTATTTTCCTGGCAGTTCCAAATGAAATGTGAACTTTGGTAATGCTAAAATATCAAAACATGTTATTTTTTTCCAGCATATTACTGGAGGGCTTTTATCTTTAGTTTTCCTTAATTGACACATGACAAATCTGTTTATTGCAGGCATTTTCTACTCCATGGGAAAATTGTTAGCCTGTGGGAGTGACGGATGATTTTGAGAATGTAACTTTAATCATTATCTCTTTTGTCACCAGGTATGAAGACTGCACTAGATAATAGTACTGCTTTTTTGACATTTCATTTTTCTGTCAACTTTCCACACCAACCTCTTATGTAAAGCAATTCTAGTTTCTTAACCGCGTATGTTTCCTGTAAGTTAAAGCTTCTCCTAAAAGAGATCTTTGGCAATTACACTGCAACTTTTCACTGAAGATGGGATTTCACTGTACTGATCTTTCTCCCATATGCTTATCAGGGTTTCTTAGCTTATTCCTGGGATCAGAACATTTTCTGGTAAATTCTGTTAAGGCCATAAACACTGCCCTAATTTCTGTATTGTTGATCACAAACCAGTCTTATAAATTTGTGGATACTTTGCTTATAATTGGATGAAGATTGATAAATTCTGACTACATATGCAAGCCAAATAAACAATCCTTCCATATTCACAGGTTGGAAAAGAATGTTGATTATACTTTACTTTTCTTTTTTAATAACTCCATCTTTTCATCTTGTGATTCCCCATTCCTCTCCAAAACAGGCTCATTGAAATATCCATGATTATGGTCATTATCTAATTTGAAAGTGTTCATACTTCTAGATTCTATTCTACTCTTTTTAGGTGTTTTTCATAGCACACAGAGAATTTACTGCTAGTCATTTAAAAGTGTTTAAAAAGACCAATTAAACTTTTAAAGGATACTGTGAAACACAAAAAATTCCTAGTGCTAAATAATTTTTATGCAGTAGAGTGGTGAACTTTGGATGGGTAAAACAGTAATCCATCTTTTAACAAGACTCAAAATAACTTAATTGTAAATGAACCTGAATTTTCTGTTCTCTTTCAGAAACATGAATTTAAATAAAAGGAAAATTTTTGCTAAGTGTTTGGGGGCCAATTAATATTCAGTTAAGCATTATCTGAACCTTCGACAACTACCATCAATTCGAAGTTCAGCTTTTACCTACAACGTGAAAATAGAGAGCTAGATCTAAGTTGAATGGTTGCCAAATGTTTTTTTAAGTTTTTAAAATTTATTTTGAGAGATAGACAGTGTGTATGTGCTTGGGCAGAGCGAGAGAGGGGCAGAGAGAGGGAGAGAGAAAATCTCAGACTCCACATTGTCAGCACAGAGCTTGCCAAGGGGCTCAAACCCATGAACTGTGAGATCATGACTCGAGCCAAAATCAAGAGTTGGATGCTTAACGTACTGAGCCACCCGGGCACTCCAGTCAAATTTTTGGTGTAGGTAGTGAGATAGTTGTTGTAGGCTGATATTCTTTATGGAGATTGGGAAAGCCTTAATATGTGACCTGAAATATGGGTATTGGTTTCCAGTAGGTAGGTAAAGAAGAGGAAGGCATTCCAATGGAGTGTAATGGTGTACCATTGGGCTGCCTGACCAAAATGCAAGGAAAGAATACAGATAGGTTTGCCTAGACCAAAGAATTCTTACGTTAGAGGAAGAAACAGGTGTATAGACACATAAATCAGGTTGTGTTCTAAGACGATTGATCTTGTAACATTGTATATAAGGAACCACAGTGAAGAGTGAAGGCAGATGGATCAGTCAATTAGAATATTCTGTGTTTATTCTGGAAACACATGAAAATGTCCAAGAATTGGTTGGTGAGAGGCAATGGAAACTTAAAAGATGGTATGGGACTGATGAGGATGTGAAAACCGGTTCTGAAAACCAAGGAAGAAATAAACAAGGATGTGTCATATTCAGCATCTAAGTGATTGGATATTGTGCTTTTGGGGCAGCATAGCATAGTGGTTATAAAGGTAGACTCTATGTTTCAAGTACCCTGGTTCGAACTCCCCCACCAGACTGTCCTCAGCTGTAGAATGTGGCCTTATGGGCAGGCCTACCTTGTGTAAAGTCTTAAGTGAATTAATGTGTATGACATTCATAGAAGAGAGTCTTAGGATAAAAGGGGTGATTGGCAAAATTATTGACTCACTGGTGAGAATCAGAAAGTCCTTCAAGACCATTCCCTGTGTGCCTGCTAGGTAGGAAAGTGAACTAGCGTATTTCAGAAACCTTGAGAGCTGTAAGGCCTCCATAACACATATTTTATTCTATTGTGTCTTAATCAGAAATTAATTCAGAGCACCCTATTTTCTTAGCCTCTTTCTAAAATTAAGTTATTTGACTCGATCCATAAATCACGCTTCCTGTTACATCATTACGAGTCTGTGATGAGTAGCTGTCATGGTACCTGCAGCTAACCTTTATGACTGAAGGACAGCCTAGACAAAAACAATTCCAAGGCAACGTGCCATGTTCTGAAGCAGGCTTGGCATATGTGACTCTGCGAAAGCAATTTTCTTAAGTTTATGTGAGGCCTGTTGATATCATTGCAGTTTATTTGCCTGTAGAGTAAATTTACGCTGCCAAAAGATACGTTTGACACTTTCATTTGTACCGACACAGCCAATGAATATACAATTTTTTTTTTGTTATTGTTTTGCATCACCTAGTCTCCTTGATGCAAAGTCGCTCAGTCAAGGAGATTTTTTTTTTTTTAATTTTCTGTCTGCAGGCAAACATCCACCCAGCTGGTGGGATTTCTGTGGCCCTCGCCACAGATTTCTACCCACTGGGTTTTCACAATGCGGCATGCTTTGCATGGAAGTTGGACTATATTAAGGGAAAAAATGAAGGGCTGCCAAAATAGCTGTGTTTTCTAGTCTGGATACCAGAATGACTGCTGCTGAATACTGTTCTCCTTCCACAACAATAATTCATTTCACGCACAAACACAAAACGTTCATACAAGACCTTCTTGAGAAACTTGGGTTGAAAACAGTTTTTCATAGTGGTGCTCCAATTCTAAAGTTTTGCTGGGACGCCTGGGTGGCTCTATCGGTTAAGTATCCGGCTCAGGTCATGGTCTCATGATTTGTTAGATAGAGCCCCGTGTTGGGCTCCACACTGACAATGCCGAGCCTTCTTGGGATTCTCTCCCACTCTCTCTGCCTCCTCCCTCCCCCATCTCTCAAAATAAACACAATAAACTTTAAACTTTTGCTTACTCCTCTTACGCTTCCATACATTAAATCAAGATTTGGAAAACACTAGGACCAATACTGGATTTCAAAACCTGAATCTTTCATTTAGAAAATCAAGGAGCTATGTGTGAATGCAAACTATGCAAAAGGCTATATCTATCTATCTATCTATCTATCTATCTATCTATCCTTTATATATAAGAGAAACCAACAGTACTTTCTGAACGACATAATCCTCAAGACTTCAGCCATTTTCATGGAATGGTTTGCCCTATATACATCTTCCTTTCTTATCACATTAGGTAGTCTTCCTCGGCATATCACGATGGATAAATGTTAGTCCAAAATGTCTTAGGAAACTCACACATCCATCTAGAAACATACATACATCACTTGTCAAGTTTTGAGACTTAACTAGTGACAACCATTGTAGTGAATTAAATTGCTTCTAGGAGACTGTTATTCAGGATAGGGTACTCCCTGAGAGGCTGAGATAATGTTAGTGTTTCATTTCAGACTACATCTGTCATCAACTTTGCTGTACCTATGAAAGCACTTATGTAGGCTAGTGCATTAGGTAAAAACCAATGTGTTCTTGTGAATATAGCCATTTCCCATTGGAGTTCTTTGCTGTTAACATGGGCAATATTCTAGAAAAAAATTTAATTTATAAGAATTTTAAAGGAAAAGTCATTCAAATAATGGGAGGGTTGTAGCAAGGCTGTATTAGATGCTATTGCTTTGCTAAAATCCCTTAAAAGGAACTTCTAGTAGGGCATTCCCAGAACTTCCATCATGACATCCATACTTTGGTAGACATGGAATGCCTAACTGTGGAACAGAACTATGTTATTATTTAGCTGTGCATATGGAACTTTCTATCCTTAAAAAAGATGTTGGTTGATCAAGCCATAAAATTAAGTATGTAGGGCCACTCTCAAGTTGGTCCTGAAGCCACAAATAATTTGCCCAAGCATGCTGCTTACACTCCAGTAGCACTTACTCCTCCTGGCTGCTGATTCCTATGGTCTCATGAGGAGATGATGATAATTTGGCTCAAAGAAGAAAATTTGATTTCTAGAAGGTTCTGCTATCAGACAGTATGCTATCACAAGGCAGAGGTGGATTACCGTCACATTACAAGCCTACTTGGGAGTATCCCTAATGGGCAATAAGATTGTTCCTTGTCCCTAATGAGCAATGCTCCATGTGGACAGAGCTCCAAGCTCCAGTGTTTCTCTGGAGGCCCAGTTGGCGCGAAGAGCAATGTGGTCTAAAGAATGGATGGACACTAATTCATGGACAATAGCTATTAGAACGAACAGATGTTCAGGGGCTTGATGGGAGCAAGATTAAAGAATTGATGACAAGAGGTTTGGGAAAGAGGAACTTGTACGGACCTCTTAAGATGGTCTCCAGTGTAGATATTTGTGTCTTGTATAAATTCTCCCTAAATGCACTTACTAAATGCACTTACTGCAAAGGTGGGCTTTCAACAATCAAGTCGGCACGATGACCTATGCAGTGGATGTCTGTCAACTTCTATCCTCAGCTACTCCACAGGTTCTTCAAAATAACTCATGGAGGAAAAAATGGTCTTGGTGGCAGGGATGGAGATTATGCATGCATGTGCTCAATGTTATAGATTTTCCTTTTCCTTTAAGACATTTCTGTCTAGCCTCACCGTTGTGTCCACAGTCAATCTATAGCAGTGACCAATCCTGAGCCCCCTCCATATATTGGAGGATCTGTCAGCTACCTGCCATCATGGTTGTGAGGGGCAGTGAAACAGTGTCTTCATTGGAATAGAAATTTATTTGGGATATGGGGTTTCCTTCTTTGCTTGCCATATATCTGCCAGCTCCACTGTCCGTGAACTTACTGCAAACTCTAGTCACCATCATGATTTGCCATACAGCACTGCTTCTGAATGAGGCCTGAATATATGGAGAGAGAGAGAGAGAGAGAGAGAAAGAGAGAGAGAATGTGTGCCAATGAGCTGACATTCCCAGGACTCCCTCCTTGTACCTTATCACTCAATACCATTCCCGAATCTTTAGCTCTAGTTTCTACTTCTGTTTTTCACACCCGCTTTTCAGTTTCCTATCTTTATGTTTGGCTCATGCTGTTCCATCTGGCTTCACTGTCTTTATTCCTTATCAAAATTTCTCTATCTTTTGAGTCCCACCCCAAATGTCACACTTGCTCCCTTGATTCTTTTGGAACATTGTCCCTACCTTTCTGCTGACAAGTAATTTAATCAATATTTTTCAGATGGTCATTTGCATAATTGTCTTATGCAATTGTCTTTACAGAAATAAGACAATTATGCAAATGACTTGGAAGTATCACATGGGCAGTAGATACTCAAGAAATATTTATTGAGTTTAATTGTATCAGTAACAAATAACTTTGTAATACTAAATGCATAGATGAGTAAGAAGAGAAACAAGGCAACAAAACAGTACCTTAGCATAATAATTCTTTTTAACCAGTGTTTATTATATGGATGTACACAGAAATTTACCTGGAAAAGAGATAGTCACCCTTTCTTGATTTCATCCACTGAAAGTTGTGGGGAAGCATGAAAATGTGGTAATAGAAGCCTTTCTTCATTAAAGTGACTAAAATTCTCCATATGAAGGAGAAAATATGTGCAGAAGTCATTTGAGAGCATTTTTCCCCCCAAACTATAAAAAATTCTGTGAAGTTGAAAGAACAAATTTTATTGCAAAATTTGAATCAAAATATCTGATGTTTGAATATTCAGAAAAAGTATGTCTTTTCCCCTGGTTGTATAAGAGGTTTGTCATTGCAATTGAATACACAATATACTGGGTCTGTATTCCACCAAAGTTAGAGCAGGGAGGATTTTTCTTTGTGTTTCTATTATCAAAAGTTGGAAATCAAATATGTGATATAGAATAAATGGACGTTCTTGCTGCCATTGCTTTCTGATATCTCAGTCACTCCTTTCATGTGTGAACCACCAACGTGTATGTGAACATATATCATTTTAAATGTTTTGGTTCTTGAATTGAATGCAAGTGTAAAGAAGAGAGCTTTGAACATCAGAACTTAATCAAAAATAAAAACAATGTAAACTGTCTATAGAATATGCCATAGATTTATGAGTAGTATGAATTACTGTGACAGTTTTCTTTAAATATGTCAAAACTCACTCCAGATGCTCTCTTTGCTTTATTGAATATCTGAAAGCAAATTGATTCAGTCACATGAACTCGGCCCAAGCAATATATAGCTTCTGCTTAGTAGAAGTTACCTCCCTTACAAAAATACAGCACGAATAGTGGATATTATGTGATGAATGATGTTCAAGTACATCACGGATGCACTTCAGCTTAATGGCCTATCGAAAGAATATGCATAAAGTTAGGAATTTCAAGGTACTGATGAGGCATGAGATGGAGTAAGTGACATCCGGTTTCCATGGGAATTAGACAAAAGAAAACCATGATCTAAGGGTAATCGCTCCATATTTATGATTCATATTTTTTTCTAATGGAAGAAGTTTATTTCGGCACAAAGGCAGAAAAATAATGACATAATGTGAATTTGCTACTTAGCTACAAAGACATGCACAGTCTCAAAACAGGAATTCAACACTGATGGCCTCTCAGTCCAACCAAAGTCGGTTGGTGGGTGATTTTCCCTGTTCTTATTATTCAGAGATTCAGTGACACAAACACACATTTAATTAACTGGGATTACTCCTTGACATCATTTGCATTAGCTGGTAAAAAAAAAAGAAAACCTGCTACTTATAGTTTAGAGTAAAGGTGTTTCAGGGATAGTTTTATTTTATTTTATTTTATTTTTTTAGGCATCAAATTAGAGAGTATAACTGAATCAAATACTCATTTGAAAGGTATTGTTGAGCAAGCTGAGATTCAAATCACTGCCCTAAAACTTATCTTGGATTTACCCTTAATTTTTTCTTAATGAGGCTTACTTTTTTGGCTCTAATGCTTCATCTTTATCATATATACCTAGGATGAATTTTTCTTGTGCATATGGTGCAACGAGAAGTGAAATCCAGATTTAAAGCAATGATTTGGGTAATTCAATACCATAAAATAGGCTTCATAAAATAGACTTCAAGGGTGTGCAGATATTTATGAACCATAGTGCTGTTCTAGACAACCCAAATTTCCTGAGATTGTGGCTTGGACTTTCACATGGCCATTCAGAATCTTACCTGTGGCTGTTCAGTTCATTATTTAGATCATAGGACTGATGAAATATCATCTCACCATGATTTTCATTTCTACAGGGTCTCTCTCATTATCCGTCTTCACCATCATCAAATGTTGAGTAAGGCCTTGCAACTTAGATCTTGAAGATACTAGATAAAATACACGGTCTCTCCTTGAGGGGCATAGTTAGAGAGACAAGCTGTATGCATAAAAATATAACAGTCATAAGCACTATAAAACTTGCCAGTCAAGTGGTGTGACTGTAAGAGCTACCATTGCATGGGACTCCAGGTTGAATTGAAACTGGCCAGCTCCCTGAAATGGAGATAACAAGGGCGACTGAGCAAAAGATTTTAATGAGATAAGTAGATATAATTTACTGCTCTTCACAAATAGGTCAGAGGGCTTGCCCACTCTAGAACGAGTCACTAGTGTCTCCTTTGTCTTCACAGGAGAAAGAAATCTTATTAGGTGACATTGTAGAATGCCCAACTTCTCTTTATCAGATTCTCTGACTTTAAAAACAAGCTCTGCTTTGCTTTGCCATTTATTCTTCATTCCGTTCTTTAAGAAAGTATATTAACTCCCATTTATCTCTTCCCACCACCATCCCCTCCGCCCCCCTTGACTTGTATGCTTTGGGTCTTTAAGACAGTTTCTTTGATAAGTCTGACATGCAACCTTGAGATTTGCTCCCACTGGTTTCCCTCATTTATTGCAATTGCTAGACACTTAAAATGCTGTTGGGCTACTTGGTTATATAATTTGTCATTTTATGTCTCAAAAACATCTCAGGTTTTTAGGAAGTAATCCACATTCTCTGGGAAGGATAAGAGGCCCCATCTTGGAGGCAGTCTGGGGAAGCGGAACCTGACTCCCTTTGTCACAGGATCTTCCATACAGGACTTAAGTCCCTATCTACTCTAAGGCTAATTCCATTCTCCCCAGCTGCCATAATCTTTCCTCCACCTTCCAGCTTGGACCGTAAATTGGGTTCTTTTCCACACCCCCAAACTTAATTCAGTCCCTGCCTGTCTCTCCCTCTGTCAAAGAGTCCCAGATCCATATTTGATATTCACTGACACCTTCGTGATTGCTTTTGTGAGCATGTAATGACTTTCCATGCCCTACCTGACTGCTAGATTATTTTTCCCTCAGGATTTGATGTCTCTGACAAAAAAAAACATGCTTTTGGAACACAGCGAATTTAGACAAAATGTTATGGTAGTAAAATGAAAATAAGTTAAGATTCTGAAGTGACTTCTCACCTCCCAAATTAGTTGTCCGCGTGACACCAAAGATGGCATATTTACCCCTAATAAGAGAATGGATTTGCGTTTGAGGTTGTTACCGTTCAACAAATGTTTGTGTTTGTGTCAAAAAGTCACTGATTTAAGAAAAACCAGCCTTGCACTGTCAACTCATTAGATGCACAGAGCCAATTAAAATGACTTTTACAAGTGCCTGTAAAACGCGTACCTGTTATTTTTCCCATGCACACAGAATGAGAATATGAATTTTAGTCAAATTAAAGCAGGATATATGAGTGGGGAAGTAGTGGTGGTTTGGGACTAATTTGAAAAAAGAAATAAAGTAGCATATTGCTCTTGGGTACTCAGAATTAAAACGTATAATTAAATGCTACTTACATATAGTTGAAGTGTTCCATCATTGTCTCAGATAAAAGGAGTGAGGAGTTGAGTGGCTTCTAAAAACTTTTACTAGAACTAGTAAAGAATGATAGAGTGCTGGCTGGAGCAGCAGCAAATATTTTGTGACCTGAACATTCATACTGTGTCCTGAGGCTCTTGTTCTAAATATTAGCTAGGATTTGAGCCTAGACTGCCTTTGATAACACTAATGACAATGTGATTGTTTTAAAGGTAGTGAAGCTTTAGCACTTCTGAAATTATAATTCAGAACTTATAATACAATACAATAATTCTTGAGCTTAATATTCTTAAATATTCTTAAATATTCTTATAACTATCTCTGCTTATTTATCGTGTACCAAATATGAAGGGATAAAGGTGATGAGGTGGGGGAAAATGAAAAGACCTAAGGAAAAATGTGGACAAATAAACAACAGGGGTGCCTGGGTGGCTCAGGCAGTTAAGCGTCCCACTTCGGCTCAGGTCACGATGTCACAGTTTGTGAGTTCAAGCCCCAGGTCGGACTCTGTGCTGACAGCTCGGAGCCTGGAGCCTGCTTCGGATTCTGTGTCTCCCTCTCTCTCTGCCCCTCCCCTGCTCGCGCTCTGTCTCTCTCTGTCTCAAAAGTAAACATTAAAAACTTTTAAAAGAAAGAACAAATCTCACAGAAACTGGAGAAGAAACACATTACCAATCATATACCTTAGAAATTATGTCTACATTTTTAGGGTATGTAACTATAGTTAAGTTCTTCCGTGGTTTGTAAATGATAGAGTTCAGATAGAGTTGAATGATTTTAAGGCATCCCTCATGCTGCTCAGCACTTCTTCTTTCAATGTATTTTCTAATTTCCCTGGTCATTTTTCCACTGATCTATTGGTTATTTATTAGCTTGTTGCTTAATTTACACATATTTGTTAAATTCCAAATTGCTTTGTTATTGATTTCTAATTTCACTTCACTGTGATTGCAGAACATATTTCGTAGTATTTCTATCTGTTTAAATTTTAAACATTTGAGGCTTGTTTTATGGCCTAACATATGATCTATCCTGGATAATGTTCCATGTACAGTTGTGAAGTGTTTATATTCTGCTGTTACTGATACGTGGCTGTTGTTTTGTGATCTCTCTTTTCTTTTTTGTAATACAAATTTTCATTTTCTAAAATCATTTCTTGGATCTCTCTTTTTTTATAGTGTCGACATCTACAGCAATAGATTAGCTTCAAAGAACTGCTTTATGTATGTGAGTGATGAATCACTAAGTCACTTAGTGTTGAATCACTAGCACCGGAAACTACTATTACACTATATATTAATTAACTAATGGGAATGTAAATAAAAACTTGAAGGAAAAAAAAACTGCTTTAGCAGGATTCCATATGCTTGCTGTCAGCACAGAGCCCCACATGGGGACCAAACCCACAAAACGTGAGATCATGACCTGAGCCGAATCAGACGCTTGACTGACTGAGCCACCCAGGCACTCCTATTTTCACTTTCATTCATCTTATAGTTGTTTTTGATTTTCATTTGTCTCAAAGCCTAGAAAAAGTTTGGATGTCGTAAGCATTGTGTTCCTCAATTTCCAGTTCTTCTGTTATTAGTTATTAGTTTCATTCCCTTTTGGTCAGACATGACACTTTTTATCACTGTAATTCTCTAAAATTTATTGAGGTTTGTTTTCTGGCCTAGCATGTGGTCTATCTTGGAGAATGTTCCAAGTAAGTTTGAGAAGAATGTATAGTAGGTTGCTCTTGGGTGGAGTATTCTATAGATGCCTGTTAGATCTAGCTGGGTCATAGCATTAAGTTTTCCATTTTCTTGTTGATCTGCCTCATTGTTCTATTACTGGAATTGGAGTATTGGAGTTCTACACTGTTATTGTCAGATGGTCTGTTTCTCCCTTCGCATCTATTAGTAATCTTTGCCTCGTGTGTTTTGGGGCTCTCTTTTTAGATGTATACATGTTTATAATTGCTATATATTCTGGCTGTATTAATGCTTTTTATTATTATGAGGCATCCCTTATATCCTTAATAACATTTTAAATGACTATTCTGTCTGATGTTAGTATAGCTACTCTATGGGGCGCCTGGGTGGCTCAGTCAGTTAAGCATCTGGCTCTTGATATAGGCTCAGATCATGATCTAATGGCCATCATCTCATGGATGTGAGATCGAACTCTGTCAGGTTCTGCGCTGGTCATGGAGCCTGCTTAAGGTTCTCTCTCCTTCTGCCCATCCATGCTCACTCTCGCTTTCGAAAAAATGAAATGAAATGAAATGAAATGAAATGAAATGAAATGAAATGAAATGAAATGAAATAAACCAGTATGGCTAGGGTAGCTTTCTTACTATCACTTTTTAAATGATATTTTTTTTTCTGTCCTCATTTTCAACCTACTAGTATTTTTGAAGAAAAGTATATCTTCTGTAGAAAGATATCTATTTAATTCAGTCTGGCTTCCTTTGTCTTTTGATTGACTTATTTAAAATATTCACATCTAATGTTATTAATGATATAGTTGGAGTTATGGCTGCCATTTTACCTTTTGTTTTCTATGTATCCGTTTCTTTCTGTTCTTCCTTTACTGATGTATTTGCATTTAGTGAACATTTTCTAGTATAATATTTTAATTCCTTTCATGACATTTTCACTATATTTTTTTCACTGAATTTCTTAGTGGCTTATCCAGTGCTCATGATATATATCTTAACTTTAAAGAGTCTACTTCAGGTCTATACTAACTTAACTCTAGTGAGATATAGAAACTTAATTCCTATCTAACTTTCTTCCCTTTTTTGTACTATAATTACTATACATATTGTATCTATATATGTTCCAAACCAAATTACCTTGTGGTCATTATCTCTTAAACTGAGAAAAGAAAGGGGAAAAACTATATATTTATAGTTTGTCACATTCAACTTTATATTATAAATATATTATAGTTTTGATGCCCAGGAGCCCAAAACACACATATATCCATATGGTTTAATACAATTGCTTTTAATATCAGTTGAGGGAAGAACAATGTATTTCTGGTTGACAGGTTTTTTTTTCCTTCTAGCACTTTAAATAAATCATCCTCAGTTGATTCTGATGAGAAGTCAGAATGTTAATCATATTGGGGTTTCTTTTACATGAGGAGTCATTCTTTTCTGACACTGATTTCAAGCTTTTTTCTTTGCTTTTGACTTCAGAATTTTTATTATGATGAATCTTGGTGTGGATCTCTTTTCATTTATGTTCCCAGAGTTTGTTCAGTTCATGAATGTGTAGAATAATGATTTTTTTATATATCAAACTTGAGAAGTTTTTAGCTTTTAAGTTTTGAACATTTCTGCTCTTTTTCTCAATGCTTTCTTATTTTTTATTTTTAAAGCTTATTTGTTTTTTGAGAGAGAGAGAGAGAGAGAAAAAAACGTGGGGAAGGGACAGAGAGAGAGGGAGAGAGAGAATCCCAAGCAGGTTCTGCACCACCAGTGCAGAGCCCGATGTAGGGCTTGAACTCAGGAACCGTGAGATCACGACCTGAGCAGAAGTTGGACGCTAAACCGACTGAGCCACCCAGGTGCCTTCTCCATGCTTTCTGATACTCCTGTCGCCTATATTGGTTTAATGGTATGCTACATGTCTCTGATGCTGCAATTAGATTTTTTTTCCTCATTCCCATTTCTCTCTGTTCTTTGAATTGAGTAATCTGTACCGATCAATCTTCAAGTGTGCTAATTCTTTCTTCCATCAGTTTAAAATCCACTAGTGAATGTTTTGAGCCCTTCTAGTGAATGTTTCATTTCACCAAAAATTTTAATCACCAAAATTTCCATTGGTTTTTTTTTTTAATAATTTGTTTTCTTCCCCAGATTAGGTAAATTGTTTTCAGCCATTATTTCTTCAAATATGTTTTCTGTCCCTTTCTCTCCCTCTTTTCCTTCTGGGATCCAATTACACTTGATGTTGTCCCCAAAGTCCCTTAAGCTACCTTAACTCTTTTTCATTCATTTCATCCTTTCTCTTTATTGATTGTCTCTAATTGATGAAACATTGCCATAGTGTCTTCCTTTATTTCCTTAAGTGTTTTTTTTTTTGTTTTTAAAGATATATTTATAATGGTTGCATTGAAGCATTTATCTGTTAAATCCTACATCCAGACCCTTATGCAAAAAGTTTATGTTCTCTGCTTTTCTGTTTCCTCTTTGATGGTTCACACATCCTTGATTCTTTGCATATCTTGCAATTTTCATTGAAAACTAGTCATCTGAGGTAGTGTATCAAATATGGATTCTGATTCCCTTCCCTATTCTCAGGGAAATATTTTTGCTGTTGTTTGCTTTTGTTTGTTTTAGTTACTTGGAGAGACTAGTTGAGTGAAGTTTATGTCCTTTCTTATGATGCCTTTGATGTCACTTTTCAGAGGGCACAACTGTGGATATACACACAGTCATGAGGAGATAAGAATGACTTTACCCCTGTCTTTTTTTAATTTAAAATTTTTAATGTTTATTTAATTTTGAGAGAGAGAGAGAGAGAACAAGTAGGGGAGGGGGACAGAAGATCCGAAGCAGCCTCTGTGCTGACAGCAGAGAGCCCGATGTAGGGCTTGAACTCACAAACGGTGAGATCATAACCTGAGCAGAAGTTGAACGCTTAACAGACTGAGCCATCCAGGCACCCCAGCCTTGTCTCTTTTACTGATCTCTATTTTCAGCTGTCTGCCTCATTTCGTATCATGTGCAATTGTTAGGCTCCACTAATTCCCAGCTGATTGCTCTATTGTTGTTGACAAGGTCTGGGGCATAAATTGTTCTCTAATTGCATCCATTTAAACTTGTGCTGGAGTAGCGTTTGAGGTTTTTTCTGACTCAAGAGAGCCACTTCTTAGTTGTCTCTTTCCATAGCTCTCTCTGGTGAACTGGGTGACATATAGTTTAGCTTGTTGCTCTTAACTACGAAGGGCTATTGACTTTCACAGTGCCCTTAGGCCTGGACTTCCTCAGACTCTGTTCAGATAAAGTCAGTTCCTTAGGAGGTTGTTTGGAGTCCTCTTTTCTTATGGACTGCCTCTCCCCCTGC
Source organism: Hyaena hyaena (assembly GCF_003009895.1). Classification (NCBI taxonomy): domain Eukaryota; kingdom Metazoa; phylum Chordata; class Mammalia; order Carnivora; family Hyaenidae; genus Hyaena; species Hyaena hyaena. The sequence continues at coordinate 1,132,206 of NW_024081189.1, forward strand.
ACAAAATCTCTGAGCCATTAGTCTGGCTGCTGGCCAGAAGTGATGGTCTCTGGTCATTTTGAATTGTTTCATTCTGTGTGGAGCCCCTATTCTGCTAACAAGCTCTGAGGGACCAGTATTTCTTGGTCTTTTGTGCTTGAGAGCTGGGTGAAGGGAGGGAGCCACTGATCTCTTTGCTTCGCTCTCTAGGAATTTAGTCCCTGGAAATTGATTTTAGACAGGCTGAGAAATGTTGATATCCAGGTCTTCTTGATGAGGTGCTCTGCTCTTTATTTTTTTAAGTTTATTTATCTAGTTTGAGACAGAGAGAGAGTGTGTGTGCGCGCAAGCAGAGGAGGGGCAGAAAAAGGAGAGAGAATCCCAGGCAGGCTCTGTGCTGTCAGTGTGGAGCCCAACGCGTGGGCCTGGCTCTCACCACCACAAGATTGTGACCTAAGCTGGTATCAAGATTTGGGCGCTTTATCGACTGAGCCACCCAGGTGCCCCAGTACCCTTTCCCTTAAATGGGAGATGAGGGAGAAGGTAGCTTCATTCCCTTGGCCACACAAGTTCATATTGGACTTTCTATTAAGCTGAGGGAGAGACAGGTGGAGGCAGCATATCCCCACTCAAGGGCGATAGGCTTGTTATTATTACCAAGTTTTAGTGGGTTTTCCTGAGTAAATATTCCTTTTTTTTGCTGTAGGTCCATACAATTTCCAGATACCTTCATTTTTTAAAAGTAGCTTTTACCAATTCTGCTTGTTTCCCTGGGTAGTGAATCTGTAGACTCCTTATGAACAAAGTGAATCTCCTATACCTGAAGTGAAACCTCTAATTCCTTCTTTGTTTTTCCTCTTATCTTAAAAGAGTCTTGTCATCTGGTTGCTATCTATTTAAAACTGCACACAAACATATATAATATTTATCACTAGAAAAATATAAGCGGATATAGAAAGACAGCCAATTATAACTGCCTTCTTTTATGTCGTAAGCATTTTACCTTTGGTATTAGCAGCATGATCATATTTTTGTCTTCACCAAACTTATGTTGTTTAGCTTTGTTCTTTGTCTTTTAAGATTTAGTATATTATGGTGCTTTCTTTTGATTTCCTGATACCTTTCGGCGGTTAAGTAGAATTTTACGCAGAACCATGGGAAATCAATAATATGTCAAAGTTAGTTTTAGCAATTACCTCAATGGAAGAGGTTGAAATAATACATGGTTCTAAGGCATGGCATGACATAATGTTTTAAATCATTCATATGATTGAATTCATTATTTAGGCAGTAAAACTGGGATAACATTTCTACATCAAAATTTTTTTAATGTTACTTTATTTTCGAGAGAGAGAGAGACAGAGCGTGAGCGGGGCAGGAGCTAAGAGAGAGGGAGACACAGAATCCGAAGCAGGCTCCAGGCTCTGCGCCGTCAGCACAGAGCCCGACACGGGACTTGAACTCACCAACCATGACCTGAGATCATGACCTGAGCCAAAGTCGGATTCTCAACTATCTGAGCCACCCAGGCGCCCATGTCCCCTACATTTTTTTAAAAAACTAGTAAACCACCAACTGGACTAAGGGCATTTCCACAAAACTTTTTTTTTTTTTTAATCTTTAAAGACCTTCTCTAATCTACCATCCTGATTTATTTTGATTTGGGCTCAGTTCCAAGGGCTGCACATTAAATTCCAACTCTTTGGCTTATCAAATAATCTTGAGTTTCATAACCTCTCTGAGCCACACCTTTTCTCAGCTGATAATGAGAATAAATGATAATTGTCCTTCTTTATAAGGTTGCCATGGGGACTTGATGAAGAAATTCAGGTAGAAGCGATTATAAAGTGATAGATGAATGCTAGAATCCACTGCCATACTTCTGTGTGCCTTAGAACACAGACTAATAAGTACTTCATTATATAAACCTTGCACAGGACAAAATACATTGCATTATATTTTAATAAATAATAAACTCTTACAATAGAATTCTAGCTTTGATGTTTTCAAAATTCACAGAAGATTCTGAATGTCAGTAGCCTCAAGGCACAACAAAAGGCAGGTTTCTTTAATTAATGCCGTGACTAGTTACAGACTGCCCGGGAGAGGGAAGCAAATTAAAATATTTAATATGTCGGGTCTGTGATAGATTTTTTCTTTATCTTTGGCTCTTTTTTAAAAAATGAATTCTAAAGAAAAGAGGAATATTATCTTCACTAGTCTTATTTTCTATTTCTTGCATTGAGATTCTAACTTTTGTAGCCACAGGGTATGATGTCCATTATTTAAAATCTACATTTAGTCAAAGGTTACATTAACTTCCCAGGAGCTAATTTCTCATTTTTGTTAGCGCGTGCATGCACGCACACACACACACACACACACACTCACACACACAAAGGATTTTGCTACAGCTAATTACAAAAAATGTAATTTTGCGTAATTATTATAAAACTCTGGGTAAATTATAATAATGGCAATGCTTTGTGTACTATTCTAGGACAATACTATTGAAAACTGAATACAGTTTGATGTGAATACACATCAAAACTGAAGACTAAACAGTATTATGTGTTAGATAAAATAAAGTAAAATAGCATATGCAGACAAGACATCTCTGTTCTCTGGCCACTTGTTAAGAGTACTTTTTAATATCATTTAAATAATCATGTAAGTAGTGTACAGAGAGGACTATACCAGAGACTTACTGCTTTTGATTTTATGAGTGTTAGAAAGACACTCTTTGTAGGGATAAGAAAGAATAAGCTTCAGTTAAGTTATATATGTATTAATAAAATTAATGCCAGTAGAAAAGATAAGCCTCTCTACTTGATAAGCCCAACTTGCAGTTTGGAATAGTAGACTTCGTACTTCAGATATCAATAGAAACATAACTGAGAAATTTATTTTTCACGTATTAAGTAGTTTTGCAGGGGGAGTTGTTTTTTTTTATTTTCTTACTTTTTTTAATATTTATTTTTGAGACAGAGAGAGACAGAGCACAAACAGGGAAGGGGCAGAGAGAGAGGGAGACACAGAATCTGAGCTATTAGCACAGAGCTTGACGTGGGGCTCGAACCCATGAACCATGAGATCATGACCCGAGCCGAAGTTGGACGCTTAACCAACTGAGCTACCCAGCTGCTCCTGTGGGGGGAGGTCCTTAAAAGACATTTAAAAATGTGTATTAGGATCTTATGAAAGAAAACCAATACATAGGTAATTCACTTGCATCCTATAAAATTTAATCTCGGAAGGATCTTGATTTAGTTAGAAAAGTAGAAAGGTAAAACTAAAGACCAGAAAGGTGAGACACTTGCTCATGGTCACACGGCTATTTTGTGCCAGATCTGGGAGTAGGACCCAGACATTTTCCTTTGGGTCCACTGCCCTTTTCATTACATCAGGGTGCCTTATTTATCTTGATGAAATAAAAGAAAAAAAAGTATAAATGTATCAGTTATTGTGTCTGATATATATATATAAGCCCTTTCAAATATTTTCAAATATTTTATTAGAAAATCAAGAGATCTTTTTTAAATTTAAATTTTAGTTAGTTAACATACAGTGAAATATCAGGTTCAGGACTAGAATTCAGTGACTCGTCACTCACATACAACACCCAGTGCTCATCACAAGTGCCCTCCTTCATACCCATCACCCATCTAGCCCATCCCCCAACCACCTCCCTCCATCAACGCTCAGTTCGTTCTCTGTCATTAAGAGTCTCTTGTGGCTTGTTTCCCTGTCTCCTCTCAACCTTGCAAAAAAATGTTATATTATCCATTTGTTTCTGAAATAATGAATCCATATGCTTTATAGCTGTGTTATCCAATATGGTAGTCACTAGGTACATGTGGCTATTGAAATTAAAATAGAAATTAACTGAAATTTGTAAATTCCTCAGTGGCACTGGTTATATTTCAAGTGCTTGATAGTCACATGTGGCTAATGTTTACTGTATTGGACTGCACAGGTATGGAACATTTTAATTATTGGAGAAGGTTCTATTGGACAGTGCTGCCTCTGGGTCCTTTAGCAGGGAAAAGGGAAGAGATTAGTAGGGCTAGCCCTTATGCAATTGACTACTATTGTTATTGTCCTACAGTTATTAAACAACTACTAGATGTCTTTAGATCCAGTTCTTCCAAAAACCTTGTAATGCTGGTATGGCTAAATCTATCTTAAAGTTGAGAAAAGCGAGCATCAGGCAACTATTGTGAAACTGAAATCCACCAAATATAGATCTCTATCTGACCAGATGTTTCAAAACCTCAATTTCTTCATGTCTCAATGGCAATAATAATTGTATAATCTCATGCAGTTGTGGGTGAGGCTCACATAGATTAAATATAATAAAGTATGGATTGGGACTGTTAGCGAAATGAGTAGTTCATAATGGGGGCAATTATTAATGACATGTAAGAGTAAATAAAATGTCCCCCTTTTCCCAGAATTTCAAACCTTGGGAGTTACAATGTCTTAATCCCAAAGAGTAATAATAATGTACCCTTACATTTTTGTTGCGGTTTATACTTGGCACAAACTTATGGCATAATCTCCTCTCTTGATTCTCAGAGCAATAAGGAAATTCCATGTTTAGAGAGATTAAGTACCTTGCATGTAATTCATAAGTTGTAAATAGGAACTGATATCTAGTTTTTCTGAAGCCTAAATATATTTCCACAGTACTGAATTGATACTGATGGTAAAATTTTAGGCACTATCGTAAACAAATCATGACTGTTTTTGATCAAACTATGTAAAGCCAAACCTTGAATCAACCACCATTTGCTCACGTAGGTGGTTTGGAATATACCTAGAAATATGGAAACTCTCAAATTAAGAACTCCTCATTCTTAATGGCAGTGGAAAAAGAGGATTCAAATTAGTTTCTAATAAATTCCCAATTTTCACTTTTTTCCAGCAAAACAAATTCTTTCCATAAATACCTCTTATCTAAAAGAGAAATCATGTATTCACTATTATTTTCCAATAGTCGTTTTAGACATGCACATTCTCACGTTGTTTTTTTACCACCTGACACATCTTGATTCTCCATAGATTTTCCCCCCTGTCTTCATTTGCTAAATTCAAAGTATTATCAAAAGAAATTAACACGCTTACTTGTAGCAACAAACAAAATCATATCAACTTAACTTTGAAGGGTAATTTCTTTTTTTAACTTTTTAAAGTTTATTTATTTATTTCGAGAGAGACAGAGACAGCACAAGTAGGGGAGGGGCAGAGAGAGAGGGAGAGAGAGAATCCCAAGCAGGCTCTGAGCTGCCAGCCTAGAGCCAGATGTGGGGCTCGAAGTCATGAACCGTGAGATCATGACCTGAGCTGAAGCCAAGAGTCAGACATTCAACCCAACTGAGACACCCAGGCACTCCTGCAGGGTAATTTCTGATCAAAGACTTAAAAGAGGTTATTTAACATCACAGTTCAGCCCACCAATCAAAATCCAGTAGATACAGCTTTGTTAAAAGCCTTTAAGATCTATTCTTTCACAAACTGTTGAGCAGTACAGACGAAACTCTTTTCTGTAACGTTTTCTCCTCTCCCCGACTCACACACCACAATAGGCACAAGGGCCCAGCCCAGTATTTGTCTTGTTTTTCTGTTGTGAGTCACGGGTCCACACTATCACCTTTCACACATACACTAGGAAACAGTGATGAGAGTTACTTCCAGTATTGCTGTCACATACAAGAAGATCCTGATAATTTTAACTTTATAAAAGATTAAATTTCTTTTGAACTTTCATATTCATGAGGAGCATGAACTAACTGCAGAGAGATGATGTTGAAAACCGAGTGAAAGTGTTCGAAGGTTCTTGTAAGCTGGAACGTACGTTAAGGCTAGTTTTTCATGGGTTCAAGCCCTGCGTCGGGCTCTATGCTGACAGCTCAGAGCCTGGAGCCTGCTTTGGATTCTCGGTCTCCCTCTCCTTCTGCTTCTCCCCCATTCATGCTCTGTCTCTCTCAAAAATAAATAAAACATCAAAAAAAAATTTAGAAAGCGAACCAAATATAGCTGATAGCATTTCACTGAAAGATAATTTGGCTTTGTGGCTGCCGACCCACACTGAGTGGTTCTGGAGGTAAAACAACACACACAGGCACACACAGATGGATACCTAAACCATAGACACCTCATCAGAAACAATGATAACCATGTTACTCATATGTGGAACTTGAGAAACTTAACAGAAGACCATGGGGGAAGGGAAGGGGGAAAAATAGTTACAGAGAGGGAGGGAGGGAAGCAAGCCACAAGAGAGTCTTAAGTACAGAGAACAAACTGAGGATGGATGGGAGGGTGGGGGAGGGAAAAATGGGTGATGGGCACTGAAGAGGGACCTTGTTGGGATGAGCACTGGGTCTTATATGTAAGCGGTGAATCACGGGAATCTACCCCCAAAACCAAGAGCACGCTTCACACACTGTATGTTAACCAAGTTGACAATAAATTATATTGAAAAAAAAAAAAAAGAAACAGTGTTAACCATGTTAGTCTTATTAATCCAGAAACTCTTGTAAACATATGGAAATAATTTTTGGGAAAAAATAGAACCTTTATTTAGAAAACTAGATACATTATTTTTTAATGTATCAAATATTGTCCTTCTGTGAGCTAATTTTTAAAGAGAACAACAGGAATTCCTGGATCCATATTGATTTTGTGGCCGCCTACATTAATTATTCAGAAGATAGCTAGAGATAAACAGGGAAACCTGGTGGTTGATTTCCATTTCCATTCCTCCCTCCTGCCTATACCTCTGGCTTGAGTCCCTCTGATATCTTCTCGGGGTGATCATTGGGCCTTTACCTGGATAGCCAATATTCTTCTCTTTGAACCAAGCTAAACATGCCAAAAAACTAATTGCAAATTCAGAGAGAAAGCCCTGACCGATTTTCTCTCCTCATGATATATCTGATTTTTATTTGTGTTAGCCATTAGCATAATAATCCTGAATACAATTTAAAAAATCAAAATCCTCTGAGTCCAGTTGGTAATAGTTACGACAGGAATTAATCTATAGACTAAGTGTTGGAATCTGAATTTCTATGATTTAGCTTTTCCGCATGGAGTCCACATATTCTAACAGAATGGTCTGGTCTGGCTAATCTCGTTTTCTCTCCCATTATTGTTTCTTTACCTGGAGCAAACCCAAAGCACATCAGAACCTGACCTTGTACAAGGACCTTGTACAAAGTACAAGGAACATGACCTTGGCCTACTAACAACCGTACCAGGTAAAATTTTTGAGACTTTTTTCTTAACACAGCGTACAAGTTGGGGAACAATTTCCACATTTGAATTTTGATTATCAAAATCTGTTTAAAAACTATTAATATCATCCCCAAATATTTCTTTCCCATCTTAAAGTCCTAATGATATTGAAATTATAAATAGGGCACCATGTAAACAACAATGACATGCTTAAAAATTTAGATATAGAAGAATTTGGATTTTCTTTGCAGTGGGAACAGATTTAGATTATATACTTCATCCAGATAATGGAAAGCATTAGGCAATATGGTTTAGGAACACATAGCTATTCTTGTCCACTAGTGGGGAAACTGGGACCTACCATAAGCATTCATTCATTCATTCATTCATCCAATGTGAGCCACCATCAATAAGTAATTCCATAGACATCACAGGATATTTAGACAATATACTTTGAAAGTGTGACGTGTAGGATACCAGAGTCCTATGGGATAAAATTTACCTATATCTGGAATAGTAATGCAGAATAGGACTACCTTGTTGGTAAAAATCAATTAAAATTAGTTTTTCCATTTTTGTATATTGATGTGTTTTGTAGCAATATGCTCTATGTAATATGAAGAATCTAAGTTTCTAAACCAATTTTGAAAAATAACAATTTTGGCTTAGTTTTCCACAACCAAAAAATACCACAATGAAATATTAGTCTCCCGTAAATATCATAAGCATAATTATAAATTATTGGTCCACTAAAGTGATTATGATGATGAGTGTGTGTGTGTGTGTTTGTGTGTGTACGTGTGTGCTTTGTGTGCATGTAGAGGGGGGAGGGATGTGAGAAACAAACAGATAGAGAAAAGAGACACAGAGACTGATGCTATTCTTTAACAGTGAATTTGTGAACTAGGGCTACTTTATGTAACCAACTTTTCCACATATATGACAAAAAAAAAAAAAAGGAAATTTGTTCAGGTCTTGAAACCAATTTTCACCAGACATTTGATTTCCTGTTCTAACTTTTGGTTCTGTTGGTAACTGTCTATGAACTGGAAAAAGCAATGAGGTGTAAGGCCTTGAAATTTAAAAAAAATCTTGAGTATACCATTCATGTAAATAAGTAACTGCTTAAACATAATAAATGATGACTTTGGCAGTATCCATACCTGTTTTCTGTTGCGTTTTCCAAAATAAAGTCATGGGCAACTCAGATTCCATATTTTACAAAATGTACTTTATTTTTTTAATGTTTATTTATTTTTGAGAGGGGGGGAGAGAGAGAGAGAGAGAGAGAGAGAGAGAGCACAAGCAGGGGAGGGATCAAAGAGAGAGGGAGACACAGAATTCGAAGCAGCTGTCAACACAGAGCCTGATGCTGGGCTCAAACTCACAAACCGCGAGATCATGACCTGAATCAAAATCAGATGCCCAACTGACTGAGCCACCCAGGCTACCTTACAAAGAGTACTTTAGATCACACGACATGCACAAAACAATTTTCCCTTTTAAAGTAATTTCATTTGTAGCATAGGTTTCTATTTTGTGTGCCAGGCCAGGAATAAATAGGCACAAAATCTATTCTTCCACCCCACAATCCTGGACACAGTTATTCTCAAAATAATCTAATCGTGTGATCCACTACATGTTGATGGCTATTTTGTTTAGCGTACTAAGTAGAGGAATTAGATAAATAAATGCCTTACTAGTAAGTTCCTAAAATCAATAATCTGATTTTTCCTTTTGTAATTATTAATGCCACAGTCAGGAAAGCTCTCTTTGATATTAAATTGTGGTTTGCTTGTGAAGGGGTTTGGAATGGGCCCCCCTAAAATGTGCCACACTGGCAAGTAGACTTCTTTGAGGATTTTCAAATGCGGTTGAAGCCAATAAAGGCCAAAGGAAAAGAAAGAAAGAAAAAACAAATGAAAAGAAAACAAAAACAAAAACAACCAAACACACACACACACACACACACACACACACACACACACACACCTTAGAAAGACTTTTACCTCCCCCTTAACTGCTTAAAATAATTTAGATAGACAACCTGGTCCAGTTATCACCAGATATAACTACAAAGACTATGGGCCGGTGTGGCAAGCTCAGAGGAAACTTCGCAGGGTCTATTCGGATTCCCCTCTGTCTCTGGATAGTGTGACACATGTCTAATTACCAAACATCTGCTCTTCTTATTGTCCTGTGAATCACCCTCATCCCCTTTGAAGCCCCAGACCCCAAACCTCTTCTCCTTACTTTAGAATGACATATAAGCCTCATTTGCCTCTCTTCGGGTCTCATATTCTCATGGAGTTCCTGTATGTATGGAACTAAACGTATTTTTCTCCTGTTAACCAGTCTCATGTCAATTTAATTCATAGACCAGACCAAAAAACCTAGAAGGGTAGAGGAAAAATTCTTCTATCCCACACTTGGAATGAAGGAACATTTCTTCATTACCCAAATGGTGTCTCCAATGGCAAGGTTGCACCTGTTCAAATCACACTAAGACTCTTCTGAGAACCACTGGTCTATATAGCAGTTCTGTGTACACATCCATTCAACTTTCCTCTTTGTACAATTATAGCATTCCATCGGACCTTACTATCAACGTCTAGCACAAGACTGGTGATTAGGCGACATATGCCCCCAGTAAGGAGATCCAGGAGAAAGCCATTTGACTGTTAACCATGAGTCATAGCCTGCCATTCCCCATCCAAGCAAAATAATACCCAATTTTAAAAGGCTGCAATTGAGAACACCATGGGCATGTGGAATTCTCTGTACTTTTTTGCTTAGCACTACATGGTAGCACTCTCTGCCAATTCATATAATTATTTTTTTAAAAATTGGCATTACCTTTCTCTTCCGTAGCCAACGACCCTATTAAATACATTCCATTTGAATAATTTTGGCTTTCTCACAGCTAGTCAAGTTTGCTGCCTGCATTTCCTGTGAGTGGTAATTTTAATTGACTTTCTTAGCTTTCTATGTACTCAAAATAAAATGAAGGACAGACCTGTCAACATTTCAAAACTCAGCATGGGTGGTACACAGGCTTTCCTGGGGAAGCACTGGTGGTCCTGCCAATGAATCAACATACACTCATAATCCAATCTCCCAAAGTGTTCAAAGCAGAGACAAAATGGAGCTCAACAGATTTGCCCACATGCTCCACCATTAACTTCTATGGATTACTTTTGACTGTTTTCTGATGACTCATATTTCAACTTTATCCAATAAACTTATCAATAAATATGCCTTGACTTTTTTGTAGTGAATGATATATACGACTTCTAGAAAGAAGTGATTATGTCAGTGGAAAATAGTGTTTCATTATTCTTCCATTGCTGAGCAATGGACAGCTATCATTGATGGCAAATACTCAAGCGAATAAGCTATATTTGAAAATGTTTGACAGCAGCGTAAGAACGAAATATGTGTTACTAACAGATAAAGAGGAAACTAGGAATTAGAATGTCTAACTCATCAGCCACATGGTTCTGATAAATAAATCGATGTCAATGACCTCCAGTTCCCCCAGTGTCTAACTCAGAGAGTAATCATTCCCCAATTTTACATTTACTGTTTTAAATATTTCGTCATGGATGCATAAAAGGTTACTTCACTGACTACCATGTGGGGGAAATGAGTTCACGTTTCTCTGTGGGGACCATTATATGTGATGATAAAGAGAAATAGAAATGAAAGAACATAAGCACTACCTACTTGCGTGTTCATCAGTTGGGTGTGGAACTGCCTTATGATATGATCTTGTTTGTTCTATCTTTCTTTTGCCAAATCTCTTTTTGTATCTTACCTTGCCTCATTAAGACATGACTGGAATAATTCCTGAGTGGATGGAGCATAGGGTTTTAATAGATATATATGAGCTACTATTAGAGTCATTCAGGACTAGGAAATTGATTAGCTACATAAGGCATACAAATCCAAAAGTTCTGAGAATCACCCAAAGGTGACTTATTCCCAATGGACCGGAAGCACTTACCTCAATCAAAACTCAACTCCAATTTCTCTTTTACTACTCTGATACAGACTCATCTTGTCTCGAACATTTCCAAATGACCATTTCCTACTGGGTAGGACAAGGCGATATATTGTCAAGAGTGGAGGATCTTGGAGATTGGAATAAATGAACAACAATAAGGTCAATGAAATACCTATTATTTCAAACCATTACAGCCAAATCAAACGAATTAGGATTTGCGTGGAAAAGAGGGAGAAAATTCTTTAATCTTATATCCTCAGGAAATGTATTTATCAGAACTAACCATGTTTGGGCTTTAGCATATTAAAACCATTCTAATAAACTGGAGTTTTCAATTAAACGCAACGGAGATTCCAAGATAAAAACTCCACTTAGAGCAGCCAAAAGTATTTTAAGCATCTCTTGGGAAGTAATAATCCTCTTTTGCATGTTGCAATAACAAGATGCTTTTGCAGATTATCTGCTGCAATCTCGAAGGCATAAATTCAGAGTGACTCAGGTGAATTACTTTAAATGCTCTGTGCTTAAGAAAATGATTACTTTCTGTCACGTTTCCTGTGGATGTGCCTGGCCCAGTGTTCTTTGTTATTTCTGGTGGGGAGAAGGCTTGGAATTGTGTGCCTTCTCCCAATCCCACAAAATCAGGCTGGGTGTCAAGAGCCTCTGAGCTCCTTTTCGCAAGGTAGTGTGCTGACGTGTTGTGTGCCTTCTCCTGATCTCGCAGAGTTTAACTGATTGCTGATGTCACTGTGCTTTCTTTGGGAGTTTCAGCTCCCCCTCCGCGGGGCTCAACCTCACCATCTGTGAAGGCTTGTGCACACCATCTGCGGCAGCATGTGCACGCTGAATGCGGGGGCTCACAGGTGCTGTCTCAGGGGACTGCACAGAGTGCTGGGGGCACTTGTCAGCCCGTTATGGGGGGCTGCAGGTAAGGTGTCCTGTGAGTTCCTGGGAGAGCCGCAGGGCGGAATCTGTGAATCAGTTAGAAGGATTAGTGGTTGGGGCTCCTGGGTGGCTCAGTTGCTTAGTCGTCCAACTTTGGTCTTGATCTCCCGTTTAGTGGGTTAGTGGGTTCGAGCCCACAGTGGGCTCTGTGCTGACAGCTCAGAGCCTGGAGCCTGCTTCCGATTCTGTGTCTCCCTCTCTCAGCCCACCCCACCCCCCATGCTCTGTTTTTCTCTCAAAAGTAAATAAGCATTAAGAAGGATTTGTGGTTGGTTTTTCAGAACCATGTTGCAGTTGTTGAGCCTGTCCCCTTTTCCTGCTCTGAGATGCCCTTAGGGAGATCTGGGTGGGGCAAGCCTGAAGTGGCTTCCGCAGGCAGTGCTCTGTGAGGCCAGAGAAGCCCTGTGGCACTGAGCTATGCTGACTTGGGACCTAGGTGACTTGGGTAAGGTGAATCTGTTCTTCCCTTTTCATGTTCCTTGAAGGCTTGCATCCATTCTCAGAATTTTTGCTCAAACACGGTGCTGGAATCTTTTCACTGGACTCCTGGGTTTCCACAAAGGTATTCCTGCCCAAGGAAGGTTGTTAAAACTGACATTTCTGTGGGTGGTATGATGGTTGGACTCTCCTCTTCTGCCCTCTCGCTCATGTCACTGCTGAACAATGGGTTTTTCACTGGCTGTATGCGTTTAGCATAATTATCAGAGTTTCTTAAAAACTTTCATCAATTATCTCCATAGATGAGAAGATATGTGGTGCTCTTGATGATACTATTACAAAAATCTTTCCCTTTTGCTTTCTTTTTATTAATATATTCACTATATATATATGGAGATATATATATCCATTTACTTCCATGTGTTTCCGCTGGTTATGTTTTGACATGAGTGTAATGGAGACAGCAAATATTTTAATATATTTTTATTGGTGTATTTTGACCATTCACGACTCTTAATGCATTTATTGATATGTTAGGGATTAAAATGTCCATTTTATTTTCTGTTTTTTCCTTTTGTTTGTTTTGTTTGCTCCTGTTTCTTCTGGTTTCTTGAAGAGTTTTTAGAGTGCTAGTTTGATTTATCTGTAGTGTTTTAAATTTGCATATCTGTATAGCTTGGTTTAGTAATTGCTGTAGGTATCCACTTTATATAATAACTTACCATAGTCTACTGGTATCACCGACACATTCAAATGAAATACAGAAACCTGGCTTCTCTTTACACCTACCTACCCTTCCTTGTTTATGTTTGTCTTAAAAATTTCCTCTACTAGGGTGCCTGGGTGGCTCATTCGGTTAAGTGCTAGACTCTTGATTTCAGCTCAGGTCATGATATCATGGTTCATGAGATGAAGCCCCCATGGGGTTCTGCACTGAGAGTGGAGAGCCTCTTGGGGATTCTCTGTCTCCCTCTCTCTCTGCCTCTCTCTATCTCTCAAAACAGACAAATAAGCATTAAGAAAATTTCCTCTACCCACATTTATGACATGAGATAGTGTTCTAATTTTTCCTTCAATACTTCAATATATTTTAGAAAACCAAAGTGGAGAAGGCAAGTCTACTCTATTGAACCCATATTTTTGGATACCATGTTCTTTTTTTTCCCTGTAAGTTCCACGTTCTTTTCCTTTATAATTTCTTTTCTTAGAGAGTTTCCTTTAGACATTCTTTATTATAGGTCTGCTGGTGACAGATTCTCTTGGTTTTCCTTTACCTGAATATACCTTCATTTTCAATCCTGAATGCAGGATATTTTTACTTGATATAGGAGTCAGGACTGACAGTTTCCTTTCAATATTTGAAAAACTATTGTGCCATTTTTTTTCTTGTCTCCATTGTTTTCAGTGAGAAATCCATTGTCTTTCAAATTGTTCAGGCCCCTCCCCCATCCTTAGGTGTTTCCTCATTATTTTTTAAAGTTTTTGTCTTTAGTTTTTATTAAATTTACTGCGATGTGTCTTGGTGTGTCATTCTTTGGATTTTTCCTGTTTAAATTCGCTCAGCTTCTGAAACCTGTAGGTTTCCATCTTTTGTCAAATTCGAGAAGTTCTGAGAAATTGTTTCCTGGCATCTACCTTACCTGATATTGATGACATAATCTCAGATATCAGTGAGATTGTCACATAATGTAGGGCTCTTTCTTTAGCTTCTACATACCACACACTTAAGTGGAAAATAATTTAAGGGAAAAATACATACGGAGAATTCAGGGATCACTTTCACGTATTTTTCTTCTCGCTGGGATGTGAATCCTAAAGTTGTATTTTTTTCCTCTGAAGCCTTCAAAAAACCATTTATATTTCTATCCCAGCTTCATTGTGTTTTGTGGCAAGAGACTTAGTTTGATCTAACTAGCAACTCTAATATAAGAAAACACCAAACACTTCAACTAGCATTTTTAGAAGCTTCCAGAACATTAGCTTTTTTCTTTTTCTTTTATAGTTTATTGTCAAGTTGCTTTCCATAACATTAGTTTTTTTTCAATGCGCTTAAAAAGCTGGTGGGAAAAAAATTGAATGAAGCAACCATTTCATTTACTATTAAAGACACATAGGGCAGGGGAATATGCCTTGCGTACTTCTGTATCAGAAACATTATCTATCTCATAGATAGTGGTTTAATAAACATTTGTTTCATAAATGCATGAATAAATGAGAAAATTGGCAAACATTTCCATTTAATAAGTAGCCTGAGGGAAGTCAGACTGAGAGTTGTTAATGGAATAATATGTTTCCTGAAAATGTCATGAAGTCTAAATTAGTTAACTGCTAAATATTTCGTAATGGAAAATAATGTAATTAAATGAGTTGTAGTCTAGAGGCCAGAAAACTCAGTTTTCTCTCTGTAAACATAGGAGGATCACTTGGCCACTTTTATTTTTTGTAGTTTCAAGTTGTTATTTAAATTCCAGTTGGTTAATATATACTGCAATATTTAGTTTCAGAAGTTTAGGGAGTAGAATTTAGTGATTCATCACTTACATGTAACACCCAGGGCTCATCCCACCAAGTGCCCTCCTTATAATACCCTTAAGTGGCCAATTTTTTTAATGTTTATTTTTGAGAGAGAAAGAGAGAGAGAGAGAGAGAGAATGAGTGGGGGAGGAGCAGAGAGAGAGGGAGTTACAGAATTTGAAACAGGCTCCAGGCTCTGAGCTGTCAGCACAGAGCCCGACACAAGTCTCAGACTAATGAACCATGAGCTCATGACCTGAGCTGAAGTCGGACAGTTAACCAACTGAGCCACCAGGCGCCCCTTACTTGGCCTCTTTTAAAGAAAGTTGCTCGACAGCATGATCTCAAAACCCTACCTTTCTATGATATTATGGTATGGTATCTTCACATTAATAACAAGAACATTACCATGACTTAATTGCCATGGTGACAACAGATGTATAAATACAAGGATGGGAACTTTTTCTCTCTTCTTGCTCATTCTCAGGGATGAGAAGTAGTGATGTAATGCACATCTACTTATAAAGATACTGGCATTGTATAATGCAGTTTTAATTCAATAATCACCTGTAATATCCACAGTGGGTTCTAGTTTGCAGAAAAGATAAAGTAGCCGCAGTTAAGAATTTATAAATTAGTTTTAAAGGAAAAAACAAAGCAAAAAGGGAATATTGTGTTTTAAGAATCTCTGCTCTACCTTTAGGCTTCTTGCTGTACTTGGGGGTTGTTATAGAGAGCTAATGTTATGCTTTATTAGTTTCCAAGTTTTGGCAATAGCTGGGCCTTTAGAGAGGCAGTAGTTAGAGATAACTGAGATCAACGTGTTTTTTGTTTTATTTTTTAAAGAATTACAACTACAGAACTGGATACACTTAAAACACTTTTGTTCAAGCTTGAGCTTTAAATAAATCAGGGTATCTCTAAACTGAGTGAAACGTGTTCTTTTGACAAGGAGGACCTTTTCTTAACACTTTTGTGTTTTCAGTAATGTTCTGCTTCTGAGGCAAACAAGGTATGTCTCCATGGCCTTCTCCAAAAGAATATCATCAATTTTGAATATAATTTAATTTCTGTTGTGCTGTTTTGTCTGTGAAGATTGAATAGTTCAAAGCAAAAGTCAACGTGCTCTGACTTATGCTGGGAAAACATGACACCATCAGCAGGTAGTAACACACAAAGAGAGGGTTCAGTAAATCCCTGCATGTCCTGGGACTTCTCCCAAGATTAAGTGGGCCTAAACTTTCTCAAATATACCAGAAATTTCAATGAGATCAGCTTTGTTGGAATCACTGTTTTCCAGGTGAATAGAATCTGCACTTGGGCTATGGTGTTGGCCATATACTAGAGGATTCTTTCAAAGTGGTAAGAGAATTGAATTCTTGAATGCCTGAAAGATTTCATTCAGAAAATTTACTCAGCTTAGTCAAGGCTCTTTTCCCTTCCCTTCCCTTCCCTTCCCTTCCCTTCCCTTCCCTTCCTTTCCTCTCCCCTCCCCTCCCCTCCCCTCCCCTCCCTCTCCTCCACCTCCCCTCCCCTCCCCCCACCTCCTGTCCCCTCCCCCTCTACCCTACCCCTACCTCCTACCCCCTCCCCTCTCTTCCCTTCC